>NC_036649.1:109381-132011 GCF_002806865.2 Cucurbita pepo subsp. pepo | reverse complement strand
ATGAAGAAACCGGGAAAACAATTGAATGAGCTCCTCTCAAAGGTATAAAAGGGAAAACAATTAATCAATGAGAAACCGATTCCAGGCAATTTCCCATCAAGGATTATTAAGCTGAATAGGCCAATTTCTTGAAGAGCAACTGGCTTAGCATTATCTAATGGCTAGCTAGGGTTGGGAGAGAGAGCTTATAATGTCTGTTTATGGCCAAAATATTTTTCTTATTGAAACTGTGTTTTTCTCTTTGGTACTTCTGAATGATGTCAACCATATACTAGCTCAGTTAGTTCTTGATATCTGCATTTATTCTACGGCCTTGAATAGGATTTATCCAGTAGGTTGGCATTGGTGTTTATTTTAAGGAGACAATATCTGCTTTTGTTGTTCACTTATCTTGCTTGTGCATTGGATATAGGGAATTAGGCTTGCCAATCAGATCTTCTGAAGTTGGTAGTGAACGGAAGAAGAAACGGAAAGGAGAGCGGTCGAAGAGAAAACATGTTGAAGCTGATGGTAATAGTTGTAGTGGTGCCACTTCAGGAGTTGAGATCCAGCAAGATGAATTGAAGATGGATAACACAGTCAAGACTGTGTGCGGAGAGAAACAGGAGAACATGTGAGGATCAGCTTCAGATATTTATAGTTGCTGGATTACATTCATTTAAGTTATTCTAGCATATTTTGTATTTTAGCAGCCTGCTGACAATTCTATTTCTTTTTTCTTGATTTTGCTATTATCCAATTCTGAAGCACTGATGTGGGCCATGAAGATAGTGAGAGACCAAAAAAGAAAAAGAAGAAAGGGTCAGAGCAAGCGAAAATCATCGAAAATGATGGTACATGCGATCTCAAGCCTGACAAGATGGACCAAGATGTACAACCCACTTTTGATCAGTAAGTGTGCAGTCTCTTAATTCTTAAGTTGGTACCTGAGTTTGTAAGTGATCAGTAAGTGATTATTTGCAGTTCGTGAATGCTGCATTTCTGTCACTTTTCTGCTTGAAACAGGACGGAAATATAATGCAGTAACACTAATGGAGCTCGGCCTCGATGTTATTCTTTTTTTTTTATGAGATATCCCTAATTCACTGGAAAATAAGTGTCACCTAGAAATTGAAAAGTTATTGAAACTAATTTCATCTGAGTTGTCATGGTCAAAACAATCCAAAATCTTCTTTTGTTATCTTTATAATATAAAACATATACCTCAACTGGAGAGGATGGAATTTTCTAAACCATCTATCTAGAATCTTGTTCGACTTGAGTGAGGCCTTGGTTTCTTGCCTCCATTCCACTTCGTACATGCAAAGTTGCGAGCCTGAGTGTCCTATTTTTTTGTGCCACAATGTCTATGGACGACCTTTAAGTTCAATGTTTTCGACTGCAATTTTTCAGGACTGAAAATCATTCTACGACAAAGAAAGTAACCAAGAAGAAAAGGACCAAAGCACTAGAAAATGGGGATTCTTTGAAGTCAGAAATTGAGGATAAGGAAAGTAATGGTGTCTCGAAGTCATCTCAAGCTAGAACCTTACCGAGTGGCTTGGTTATTGAAGAACTAGAAGCTGGGAAACCTAATGGAAAAGTTGCTACTTCCAAGAGAAAGGCAAGATCCATTTGACTTGCACATACACATTTTGATTGCTACCTTCTTTACTACTGATGCAAAGTTAGAATGTCCTTCATATCCTTGACTTCTGTTTGGTTTCAGATTAGTGTAATTTATGTTGGCAAGTTAAAGCAAAATGATGAAATAGTCGACTCAACCGACGACAATTCTCCTTATAAATTTCGCTTGGGTAAGATCACTTTTATAACAAATGTGTCAATGATCCGTCTCCCCCATTCTAGTGAAATTATCTTCTGTATATTTGCTTTCTCCAGGAGTTGGCCAAGTTATAGAGGGATGGGATGCTGGTCTTGATGGTACAAATTTCAAAATGAATGCTTGTGCTTTTCTTTTCTGTTTTTAACAGCTCAGTTTGATGAACACATCTTCTGCACATAAACCATTAGGTATGCGAGTCGGTGAGAAACGAAGACTTACCATTCCGCCTTCAATGGGGTATGAGAGGAGAAGTCAATACATGTTCCCCCTCTGCACTGAGTTTTCCTGCATCACTATTCACTCAAGGTGTTCGTGTTTTATTGCAGATATGGGAGCGAAGGAAATGGGGGAAATATACCAGCTGATTCGTGGCTCGTGTATGATGTCGTATTGATTAAGGTTCATTAGTTTATACACTGAAAATACGGGCATGTTTCTTGGTACCAAAGCTATGGTTAATGGTAGCGAAGTATGGATGAGATGTGAGCTTTGGTCTGCCGTTGCAGAAATTTTGGTATACATAGCCCAGAGAGGGGGCTTATTGTCCCTTGAATAGGGAAATTAATAGTTTTTTTTTTTTTTTCCTTTTCTAACGTTACTTCACCTGATGAAGTGGAGATTCAAACTTTCAAATAGGAAGAAAGATTATTAGTTTCTTCATGAGATTTTTAGTTGAGATCATGTTAAGTTGGAAAATGAAATCTACATTATAAATTTGATTTAATTTAATAGTAATTAAAAAAAATAGAAAAATCTCAATTTACATTTATATGAATTTTGAGATTCAATAGTAGGGTCACTTACTCGCTATTTTAAATATTCGACATTTTTAAATTTTTTTTATTTCATGTACAAATGATGGCATTCAAGACAAGTGATTGAATTTGTTGGTTGAGAATTTGTCATTCGGGGTGGAATTTCACATCAATTGAAAAGAAGAATGAGTGTCAACTAAAATGTTGGGTCTCAAAGAGGAGTGGATTGTGAGATCTCAAATTGATTAGAACGGGGAACGACATTGATTTGAGAGAGGAACGAGTACCAGCGAGGATGTTGGACTGACAAGGGGGACGGTAATTCGATGCCAAAATGTTCGATTTTTATGAACAATTCAATTAATGTCTTCCTCATTGCTCCTTTTGTGTAAGCAAAACAAGGAAATCCTAACATTAATGATGCTAACTTGGACAATGAATGTAGAGAAACCTATCATAAATCAATTCTTCACAATCTTCACCATAAACACAAATTTCATAAGTCGTTCTTGACTTCTTCTTCTTTACTTGGTAACTACTTCAAATTCCCGTCAAAGAATGAAAATGATGGCGTTAGATGCAAAGAAACACCAATGCACGACTCCATTTCACTACCCAAACGAGTTAGAAGAAGAAGAAGGAAAGCATAGTTTGACACATATTGGTTCGAAATGAAGAAAAAAATGTATCAATTCAATTTGTTACGTCTTATGTCTTTGATGGGTAGGTCAGAAATTCGAATCTCAGACTTTATTTTATAATGTGTAAATAAAAGTAATACTCTTCGTCGATTGGATAGATCTATATACTTTGACGGGGTGAGACAAAGTGTAGTGTAATCTTACCGACACATCTATTTTGAGTAAAGAGGTTACGAGTTCCAATCATATCACCTTGATGTGATATTATTAAAGCTACAATGAATTGCATGTAAAAATCAACCCACTCAAAACATTTCTAAAATAGACCAATTCAAATTTAAGGCTTTTAAATTATTCCAATTTTTTTAGAAGGTTTCTAATTTTTAAAAAATTTCCAAAATAAGATTTTTCTTATTTTTATCATTCACCTCATTTAAAAAGTTACACTAAATAGTTTTTTCATAAATATTTAAAAAATTAATTTTGTTTAAAAAATATATATTTTTTTTAAAGTTATTCCAAACACTGTGAACTTTGCTCAGACTTAGTACGATAGTCTCAATTTTTATCTAAAATTCTAAAACGATTTTGATTTTGATGATAGTTTTAAAATATTTATGAAAGATTAGAAAAGATATTCTATCAAGAAGTTTTCTCACCGTTCCACTTCAGTCCCCGAAGAAATGGAATGAGTTCTCATGATACAATCAAACCAATGCCTTTAGCCGCTGAATCATAACCTCCAACTTGTTGATAGCACGGAGGCTATGGCCGAATATTTAGATATATAAGAAATTTTTCATGTGAAGCTGTAATAGTCCAAGTCCACCGCTAGCAGATATTACTTTCTTTGAGCTTTCCTTTTCGAGCTTCACCTCAAAAATTTTAAATCATCTATGCTAGAAAGAGGTTTTCACACCCTTATAAACAATGTTTTGTTCTCCTTCCCAATCAGTGTGAGATCTCACAATCCATCCTCCTTTAGGAACAGCGTTTTCGCTAACACTGGTTCCCTTCTCCAATCAACGTGGAATCTCACAATCCACCCTCCAATCGACGTGGAATCTCGAACATTTGAATGAATTAGTAGGTAGAATGGTTGATGCAAAAGAGTTATAATTGAAATCTCAAATGCCCAAAAGGGAAAATAATTACATGTCGCATTTCAAAAGCAACAGTTCCAACTTCTGATTCAGACCAAGATAGACCAATAATTCATTACACTTCACACCCAAATATATTGGATCATACACTTCTATCTCAAAGGCTTACCCCAAAATAAAGGGAAAAAAAGGGCTCAAACAAAGTTGATCCCTCAAAAGAGCTGACACTCTCAAATCTGAGAGCACGGCGGCCGGAATCCTACTCCGGGAAAATACCTCGAAACGAACTCTCGAGCCAGAGATTGAAGCTCACCATCTTCATCCATCTCATCTTCATGATCAATTGGGTTCAGAAAGCTACTCGTCGTTTCATTACAACCTAGCTGCGTTTGGAGCGGGTCGAGGAGCATTGGAACATTAGGCAGCAGACCCATATCGGAGCCCAGGGTGGTTTCCAGGAGCGGATTGTGGCGAGCAGTCGAGGACGGGCTGTGTAGCGGTGGCGGTAGTAGCCGCTGCAATGTAGAAAGTTTGGCCTGAATGTATGCTAGCTCTGCCTGCAGGCTCACTACCTGTGATGAACATTGATATGAATTAGGGTTAGGTTTGTATAGTTTAATGAGTAGGAAAACGACATTATCGAAGTCGAAATACCAATACCGAGATGTTCTATGGATTTATGACCTAATTTCAACACAATTCAACTAATTAGGTCTACGTTTTTTATCAAGAAATTTTCGAATCTCTCAATCTATAGGTATTGAATTCAAAGTAATAACAACAATAACGACAAATAAATAAAGTTTCTGAGTAAGAACGAGAGGGAGAAAGCCATAAATTCGAAACTTTAACGAATGATTCTTTTCTAACTTAACTTATCTCAAAATGCAAACTAACATGGCGTCCTATTTAAGACAATTATATATATATACACACGTACGTTACGTACGTATAAATGTATCTATGTACATAGGCAGATATAAGTGCGACCGAGATTGGTTGATGGACAATAATAGACCATATAATGACAATTAAACTTTGATATTCTTGGCAAATATAAAGCAAAACAAGCAAGCAAGAATTAATCAAACAAACTCTTTCAATTAATTAACTTTTTTTTATTTGCAAAAATTCATGATCCAACTTCAAATTCAAAACATAAAATACAAACCCTATATTGTCCCTATAGTTTCAAATTTATGTCTATCTCGTCCCTCAAGTTTCAAATATATTCAATCCGTCCCTAAATTTTTAAAAATATCTAATAAGCTCGTAAATTATTAATTTTTGTGTCTAATACGTTCTTAAACTTTTAATTCTATCCCATCAAATTCTATAAAAAAAAAGTAATTTAAATTTTGAAGTTTATATTTCAACATTATTCTTTAAAAATATCAAGAGACTAAATTAATTAAAAAAAAGTTTTTTTTTTTTTTGTTGGAAAAATACAAATGAAATTGAATTAAAAAAAAAAGTTAATATTTTAAAATAGAAGGGTCATTAATAAAGGGATAAATATGAAAAAAGTCAAATGTCCAAAGTTATTTATTTATTTCTCGAGCAGCTAAAATTGTTTGCTTAGTAACCTCGGCAAGCAACACCAAATATATAACCCAGCCGCCACCGCTCTCCTCTGTCTCTCTCTCTCTCTCTCTCTCTCTCTCTCTCTCTCTCTCCCTCTCTCTCTCTCTAAAAACAAGAAATTATTTCAATTAGTTTGACAAAAAATCATCGGAAAATGGGACACTTAAATTTCACCCCAAAAAATAAAAACCCTAATAATTTGTTTCCTACAAATTCAAGTCCCCATGGTTTTGAAGCAAATCCCCAATCAAAAAATAAAATAAAATAAAATAAAATAAAATAAAATAAATAGAAAGAAACCCTTGAAGAAATATTTATTTTCAGTTCCACCCCTATAGTTTCCTGTTTTTGCATTCAGGCACTTTGAATCTTACACACCCACTAAAAAGAATACCCTAAAATTGGAGTATGCATACTAGATGGATGTTTAAAGAAATTTAGGTGAAATTTGAGTAACATTTGAAGAACTGACCTGTTGCTGAAGGGAGAAGATATGGGCAACACAGCCATACACAGGATCTCGAACCCTAGCCAGAGCTTCATAACAAAGGGTAACACACGCGTCCAGCCGCTTGTTTGCCGGGATGCGTAGGAGGAGTTTGGACGCATTGCTAGCTCCAAACACCTTGTGCACCGCCGCGAAGTGGGCGGCGCCTTGTTCCGAGTCGAAATAGGGTGCAAATATGCACCCTTTCACACACTTTCTCCTCAAGAACTTGCACGCGCCGCAGGGTCCTCCGCCGTGGACGCCGGCGCTACTCATCACGGTGTTCTGGAGGTGGGATTTGTTTGATGTTGGGGAATTGGTACTTGTCGTGTTTTTTGGTTGTTTACATTCTAAGTTTCATCAATTTGATCGTTTTATTTTGCAAAGATGGGTTTTGTGTGTGATTTTGGTTTGAATCTTAAAGAGGAGGCCAACTTGAGAGGCAGCTGCTTGCGTGAAGCAAACATATAAACACCCAGTGGTGACAGAACCAAACTCCTTAACCCCTCTCAATGCCTGCCACGTGGATACACACATCTAATCCTAATTTTATATTTCCCACCACTTTCTCCTCTCTTTTCTTTCTTTCCTCTCGTCTTTTCCATTTCTCTCTTCCCAACGTTTCAAATTCCAATATGAACATAGTTCAACTATTGCTGCGATCCCATCCTCAATTTAAACCTACCATGATATATACCTTTTACCTAAATCAACAAAGTATATATTCGTTGATATCTTAACTATGATATGAACAATATATTTTCAAACGACCCTTAGCACATGACTAAAGAAGAATGAACAATATATGTTCGAACCTTTTGAACTATACTCGAGTAACCTAGATATGTCCTAATACAATCCCACAAAAAGAAAAGGAAAGGTGTATGTATATAAAATTTTGTTGTGTGTGTAGGGTACATGTAGATCCATTGCCATATTAATGTTGGTCACAGTGGCCTCATATTTGACATAAAACCAAATTTGGTTGCTATTGATGGATCACACACAGATAGCTATATATGAGCCCTAAATTTCTCTTTATCCATCACCACCTTTCTCAACAAATAGTTACCCTATCTTAGCTCACACCTGTTCCCTACCCATAATGAAACTACTCAAATTAAATCAAATCAAATTTGTCAATAACATTGAAAGCTATGCTATTAGACGATGGTCGGGTCTATAATTTATATTTAGTGAGCTCGTTGAGTGTATCTAATAATAACTCGTAATTAAGCATCATCCTTTGAGTAGTGATATGCACGACTATTGAGGGCACTTGACGCATGTAATAGGCGAACATTTTGTGTAGTTTGGAGGGCACCTGAGACCGCTACTAACTTGCATATGGAATCCTTTGAGTCAATTCTTCCATAAAAATGTGATTTTTAATTGAATATTGTTGAAACGCAATCATCATAATTCTAAATAAGTTTACCAAAAATTAGTTAATTAATTAATTGTGTTATTTAGTTGAAATTGAAATTTTAAATTTTGATTATTTATGATTTATGTATGATAATATAATAATAGTAATTATTTTAATTTTACTTATTGTCCACAAGACATTTTATTACCTGACAATTTGATAATGGCGCGTGGTTGTCAACGCAAATCAGCAGTGAAAAGGACAGAAAAGTCAAAATCACCAGCAGTTACACCAAAATCCACGCCTGCTGTACGTTTTCATTGTCATTTCGGGACACGTGGCACCCGGTCGAGGCCCTGTTCTTGTTTGCAGCGTACAACGTTGGTGCAACCTTAATTACCCTCCTCCAAACCAAAATAATAATTTGACTTCTTTTATTAAGCTCTGAATTAAATATTTTAACTTAGATTTTATAACACATTCAAATTTCAAATCAAAATGTCTTTTCATCCTTTCTACCTTTTTTTTCTACATTTTTAAAATTTTTACTTTTTATAATAATAATAATAATTATTATTATTATTAATCTACATAAATTAAACCTGAAGTCAACCATTGACTTAGTTATGTATTTTTTTTTTTAAATGCTTAAAAAAATAATTGTATTAGACAAAATTTGGTAAGTAGTTTTGTTAAGACAAATTACGTTATTAATTCAGAAATTTTACGTGCACAATAACTTAATCTATCAAAGATCGTTGAATCGGTTTTCGAGTCAAATCCCGTTCTAAATTTACACAAAACCCATATTTATTTTAATACTTCCACCTACACAAAACCCATATTTTAATGCATGAAATTACTTGGAGTAATTAGCAAAATGGCATATTAAAAAGCAAATAATAAGTTGTTTAGCAAAAAAGTTTTGACCAAAAGGACTACTAAAGTAAATTAAAGAAAATGTAGGGGTTAGATTAAATTAATTATTATTTAGGGTGTAAATCTTTCTCATTGACCCCTGGGGTTTTCATAATCACAATAAAAGATAATTAATCATAATTAAACTCAATTAATTAAAAAAAAAAAAAACATGTTCCTTTTCGAAGCATTTATTTGACTTTGTTAGTCTATTGGAAGGTGGATTTGCCGTTTGTTTAGGCGACATAATGCAATTTAATACGAATTTCTTAAACCCTTAAATTTGGGAAAACAATCATAACCCTAAATACTTTAATTTTTACATGCCTTTTAGGGACCAAAGTTTAGGAATTCTAGGTTTTGGTCACACGGTTTGGGAGCTCGTGGGACAAACTTCATCTTTTTTTATCTCAAAATGTGTGTTCATAATGTTTGTATCATTTTTTTAAGAAAATTTTGTCTATAATCATTTAAAATGTTGGTTAAAATACACGGCTAGTTCCTCCACTTTAATTGAAAATTGTAATAATTTAGTCTATGTAGTTTTAAATTTGAAACCGATCGAGTCTCTATCACGACAATGTTGTTAAGATGTAATAGGATTTTAAAGAAACACAAGTAATTCTAGTTCATCTTATAGTCATATCACATCTTGAATCTAATGTGACAATAAATTGATGTTGATAACGGTAGTTATATAAGACACTTCTATAATCAGCCCCTCTAATAAAATATGGTCGGGAAACGCTTTAATTTCAATAAAATCTCGTCATGCAAAAAGAAACTAACTTTATTAATACCCGTTACAAATTTCAAACTTTATGAGTCTTCACGTTTTCGTTACACATATCTTTTGTAGACTTCTTACACTTCATCGTTAAATAATGATTTTGTTAGCTTAGGTAAATATGAGGTCATGCAAACTCGAGCAATAAAATTGAATTTTCTCATTATAAAGTTCAACTTGTTAATTATTATTTGTCTAAATATATTAACAAAAATAATTAAGATAATAATTAAATGAAAATTAAAAACTTTAGAAATTTATTAAATATTAAAAAAAAAAANTTTTTTTTTTTTTTTTTTTTTTTTTTTTTTTTTTTTTACCATAGGGATGCTTTAAAAAGATTTGACTTTTTGGTTTGGTAGGACTAAATGTGGTATTACGCGTCGGTACTAGCATAACATAACAGAGAAGTATCTTGATGCATATGACATAAAAAAATGAATGAGTTCTTCACTATTTAAAATCACGACATAAAATCAAAATAATTTCTTTCTTCCTTTCATCCATGTCAGAACATACATATGTGTCATGTATACAAAGTAATCAATATGGTTTCCATCTTGCTTCATTTTGTTTAAATCATGGCATAATAGGATATCACATACATACATAACATGGAATCATACGTCATCACATAGCATACATAAACATGTATCATGGTGCACGTAGAGGCTAAGCGTCATCATACATCATACAAATCTTCCAAATCCAATGTTAACCCTGCTAATAAATATATAGAGATTAATTTGGTAATTAAATTTAAATATAGAGATTAATTTTGTAACACTACTAATAAATAAAAATTAATAANTGAAAATTAAAAACTTTAGAAATTTATTAAATATTAAAAAAAAAAAAAAGTAAAATTTTGTTGAATTTATAAATGGAGGGAAAGTGGAGAGAGAATGAAAGAAGGTGCTGTGAGGATGTAAGCAAAATCAAATCAAAGAAAGGAGAGCAAAGGAAAGCATAAGATTGCGACACGTGTCAGATATATGGTGGGATTAAATCGAACGTGTCTGTCACTGCTTCCTCTTCACACCGCACGGATTGGACAAAAGCCGGACAGCGCGGTGATGCGCCGTTACGAACTGTTCACATTTCTCTCTCTCATTTTTTCCGTTCTCTTTCATATAGTATTAATCATACGACTAAGTTATTTATTTATTTTTAACTATATGATTGGGATATGGTTTTGATTTACCCCTATAGTTTTAACTATATTTCTTTTTTTTTTTTTTTTTTTTTTTTTTTTTTTTTTTTTACCATAGGGATGCTTTAAAAAGATTTGACTTTTTGGTTTGGTAGGACTAAATGTGGTATTACGCGTCGGTACTAGCATAACATAACAGAGAAGTATCTTGATGCATATGACATAAAAAAATGAATGAGTTCTTCACTATTTAAAATCACGACATAAAATCAAAATAATTTCTTTCTTCCTTTCATCCATGTCAGAACATACATATGTGTCATGTATACAAAGTAATCAATATGGTTTCCATCTTGCTTCATTTTGTTTAAATCATGGCATAATAGGATATCACATACATACATAACATGGAATCATACGTCATCACATAGCATACATAAACATGTATCATGGTGCACGTAGAGGCTAAGCGTCATCATACATCATACAAATCTTCCAAATCCAATGTTAACCCTGCTAATAAATATATAGAGATTAATTTGGTAATTAAATTTAAATATAGAGATTAATTTTGTAACACTACTAATAAATAAAAATTAATAAAGTAAGTAGAGAGATTGGTTTATGATAATTAAAAAAAAAAAATATATTAAATAATTAATTAGGAAGAAAGAAAGACGTTACCGGGTATAAATCCAGTTTAAACCATTGTGGATGTGAGGTCATCAAATTACCCGGGCGTTACATTCGTGGTCACCGACTCAAACGAGTCATCCGCAAATTGGTGCAGCTTGTTTTTGTGGTCCCCACTTTGAACGCCGAACTTCTTATATTTGACCTTCCTCGGTAATTAAATATGTGTATGTAAGCTTGTGGAAGTTTTATTAATTTTCGTTCCAAACAATTTCTTTATTCAAAAAATAAATATTGTAATTTTCATTTCTTTCATTAATACATAAATTAATAATTGAATACCAAGAATTAACGAATATTTAACTCTAATGTTATTTTTTTTTTATTTTCATTAAAAACTAATCAAACAATAAAATTTTAAATTAAAACATTTTATAGTCGTAGATTTATTTTATAAAATTTATGATAAAAATTGATAGAGTTATATATAATATATTAACTATAATTATATTTAATTCTAAATTATTTGTTCTTCAACAACTTTAAAATATAAAATATTGAATAAATTACATGAGTAGCTCGTAACATAGCCCAACATATTGTGTATGGATTGGATAAGGTTCAACCCATAAATACTCACTCAAAATTAAAAGAAAAAAAAAAGAAAAAAAAAAAAAGAAAAAAAGAAAAAGGAAAAAGGAGAGAGAGAAATGTCCCAAATTTTAGGCATAGGCCTTATCGCATCTTTGCTTCACGCAAGCTGCTAATTCTTCCACCTCTTTAACTCTCAGCCCATTCCCCTCTCCCTACAATTTCCCACCAAACCCTAAGTAACCCTCTTCTCCTTTTTCTTTCATTCGCCCATCTCCNGGATATCACATACATACATAACATGGAATCATACGTCATCACATAGCATACATAAACATGTATCATGGTGCACGTANCCTATAATATAATGAGTGCCAACCCTAGTACTAGCGGCGGCGGAGGAGGGTCAGGAACTGCCGGTGGTGGCGGCGGCGGAGGAGGAGGAGGCCCATGTGGGGCGTGCAAGTTTTTGAGAAGAAAGTGTATTCCTGGTTGCATATTTGCGCCTTACTTCGACTCGGAGCAAGGCGCTGGGCACTTCGCCGCGGTGCACAAGGTGTTTGGAGCCAGCAATGTGTCCAAGCTCCTCCTTCATATCCCGGTTCACAAGCGCCTCGATGCTGTCGTCACCATTTGCTACGAGTCTCAAGCCCGCCTTCGAGACCCTGTCTATGGCTGCGTCGCTCACATCTTCGCTCTCCAACAACAGGTCAATTCAACTCAACTATTTTCCTTATTTATTTATTTATTATTATTCAAATAAATACTTCTACTTTTCCAATTATAATTATTTCTTCAAATGGGATCTAATTACGGTTCTTATGCCCTTAAATTAAATGGGTAATTTTTTTTTCTTGTTTTAAATTATGATTTTCGCAGTTATTAAGGAATTGGGCTGTCTACTGCCTTAAAGTTAAGCTCTTTATTAGAGGGACAAGATTTATTTCCTATGTTTCCCCAATTTTCAGCTTCTTGTCAGTGTTTCTAACCCAAAACATATTTTTCTTTTTATTAATCTTTGTATTTTGTTTCTTATAACGTTTTTTTTTTTATACCTAATATGTATACTGCATATGAGCAATACCTACTACGTAAATATCTATGTACTATTAACAGTATGGTAGGTAAATTTGTATTTTTTTTTTCTTTGTAAATAGTACAAAAATGAAATTAAAAAAATTATATATAATTTTATATTTTCTAACCGCAAAAGGCTTACAATTGTAAAATAGCTCTGTAAGATTGAATTAGAAGCTTCAAATGTTTTCACTTTGTAGGTGGTGAGTTTACAAGCCGAGCTGTCGTACCTTCAAGCTCATCTAGCAACACTGGAGCTTCCGTCGCCGCCTCCGCCGCCAAATTTTGCGGCGCAACCACCGGTGTCCATCTCAGACCTGCCGTCAGCTTCCTCCCTACCGGTCACTTACGACTTGTCGTCCCTCTTTGACCCAATGGCTCAGCCTGCATGGGCCATGCAACAGCAGCGGCTCGACCATCGCCAGTTCTCCAGTGGAGGAGCTGGCGGTTCATCCACAACGGCGGGAGAGGGCGATCTTCAAGCCCTGGCGCGCTCACTCCTCCATAGACATGGCGGTCCGCCGTGCTCCAATGCCTCGTCGCCGCCATCGCTCTCTAAATGAAACCTTTTGTTTTTTTTATTTAAAAAATTAATCCTTGCCTCCTTGATTCCTCTTTTGTCAAAAAATTTAGTGGAAAATTGATGGGTGCTTGAATTTGTTTTTTTNGATTTTTTTTTTTTTTTTTTTTTTCTCTTTCAAATATATTTGATTAGAGAATTTAATTTGTATTTAGTGTAGCTTGTCAAATAATTTAAAATCATAGAAAGAATTTTTAATATTGATAAATAAAAACCACTAAAAAGATTTAAATTAATTTAAAAACTATTTTTGAAAAAAATCTTACAAAATAGATTATCCACAAATTATATTTAAGCGGCTAATTGGATATCTTTCTAATATATTATTAGACAATAAAATATATTCGTAACCAAACATTTATAAATTCTATGTTTCTTTTTGCATTCTCAATAATATTATTATATTTATATCAATATCTCAAATCTAAATTTAAATTTTTGAAAAAAATATCCTTTTTCTACAATTTTTAATTATTTGTAAAAACTAAAAAAAAAATTATGAAATAGTCTTTCTGTTTCCCCCATGTTGGGCCGAGCCCTTGCATGAACTCAGCTTGGGCTCCCTTTATCCCACTTGGGCCTTTCAATTCTCTTGAAATGTTAAAAAAAAAAAAAAAAAAAAAAAATCATTTATTTTTTTTAATTATCATATTCTTAGGATCGCTCTCATTTAGATATGGTATCGAACGAACTAACTCATTAACCGTTGGACTGAATATTATGGACTATAAGACCAACCTTATTGTTAGCAAAGAATCAACCAGTTCATCAAACCCACAAAGGATGGTGTTAATTAAATGCAAAAAAAAATTGAAAGGATCTAACATCGAAGATTTCAAAAAGTTGACACCTCACCTAATTAAACTAACGAAATGTTCCAACAATGTAATTAAAATAATGGTTTGAGAAAACAAAATTAAATAACGATAACTAATTCTAAACCAATCCCTATCCAAACACATGGCACCCCAGGAATTTAGTCGGCTGTGTATACTATAAAAAATAGTGTCTTAATGCTCTTCAACCCTTTCTATAATTATAATTTATATTATATGACTAAACTTTGATGAAAAGGGCATTAAAGTTAGTTCATGAATTGGATTAGGTTACAACTTAACCTAATTATACGTTCAATTTTAAAGTTATTCGATCCAACTCGATTATAAAATATTAAAGTTAGGTTGAAAGGAAGTTGTTTGGACAACAATCTTAAAAAGTTGTATACTATTTTGTTTAGTTTAAGATAATGGGTTTTGATTTGTTTAATGAAAAGCATCAAAACATCTTTGTCAATGTTTACAAGCTTCAGCTCTTCATTTGTCCTTTTATTTAATTCTTTTTCACATTATTTCAATAATTTCTCGCTCAAAATCTCCATATACATTATTATTATTATTAATTGATTAAAATTGTGGGGAGAAATGGGCACACCTCGTGCAAAGCATCAGCACGGTTGGTTGTGTCTCCCGGCGGAGCGGCAGTGGCTGTCAGTGCCAACCACCCATGGCCGTACAACTTGCTGCTGCTGACGCCGCCGTCGCAGCCGCAGTTTTGTGTCTTCACGCCCACACCCTCCGGTACGCCACTCACCCTACACCCACCTTGTTCGGCCTTCATTTAATATTGACGTCATGCAATGGCTCCCATTATTATTTCTACTCTCCAAACACAACAAAGACAGTGCTTTCTTTGTTTATTAAACTAAAAGCCAACATATTGTAAAGGTATGTCCATGAATATATGAATAATTTATAATAAGTCATAAATTTAGATCGATTAATATAATTCTACTCAAATCAATTCGGGGACTTGTAAATTTGATTAGGGGACAAAATCGAATCGAATTGGACCAAAATTCGAGGAGAAATATGTGTGCTTGAATTCAAAGCAATCAGAAATTCAAAGAAGGCAACATCATCAATTCCCTTTGGGAGAGTATATCACGTGTCTTGTGAATTTAATGCCTTAACTAAATCCAATTCTCTCCCTTATGAATCTTCAACTTCTTTGAACTTGACCCGGTTGTTGAATCAAATACCATTAGAAACGAATTTTGTGAAAACCCTATTCTCGTTTCTAAAACATTTCAACGGTGCTGTAACAGTCAAAGTCTATCGCTAATAGATATTATTTACTTTGACTAATTACGTATCGCTGTCATTCTCACAGTTTTAAAATGTGTCTGTTAGGGAGATGTTTCCACACCCTTGTAAAGAATATTTTGTTTTCCTCTTGAATCAATGTGGGATCTCATAGGTGTCTAACAGGGTTTGGTGAGGAGGCAAGCGACAAGATCGATTAGGATGGAGAACAACCTGGACGAATAATGTCGTCCTCTCATCGAAAGGGAGAGAGATTCAACATAATCGTAGCAGTGACATGTTTCATCTTTGACAATTGAAAAATGGGACGATACAATGAGTGGATGAACGCTTAGACGCAAAGGCTAGATGTCAACAATCGACGATCATTTGCTATGAAGGGTGTCGGTCTAGTGTCTTATGGTGAGAAGTGAGTATGAATTAAAAGTGCGACGGTGAGAAGTGACAAGCAAGAACCCATTATTTCTGAAGTAATAAAATATTTAAGAACAAAAACTCAAAAAAGTAAACATATGTAAGACAAATTACTCTGTTCATTAAATAATTAAAAAAAAAACATTATAAACATTTTTTAAAACTTTAAAAATATGATCAAATACTCGTTTGTCGAGGTACTATTTATTAATTAACATTAAAAAATTTCATGGCCTCTTCTTTCCATTGGTTCAAACTTATTAGAGTTTGATCCAATTATTTAAAATATTGCATTTAAGTGATATTTGAAGTTTTTATATTTTTCCTTGCTTTAAAATATTCATATTATTATTTAATATGAATTTAAATAAATGGCTAAATTGATACCTTATGTTTTCCTGGAGTTATGTTGTTCTAACTCATAGCGTATTATAAATATTATAATTGACCAAATATAAACTACTCATGGACAACATTCGCCTAAGTCAAACGCTATCGAACATCCATAAATTTAATTAAATAAACTATATTCAAAAGCTTAAATAAATAATATTGACTTTATAACGTAACCATGTTACTTACTTTGTCTAGAATTGAGCTTACTCTCAATGTTGTTTTAGGCAGAGGTTTCCACATTCCTATAAGAGAAATATTTTGTTCTCCTTTTCGATCGATGTAGAATCTCATACTATCTCAATAATTTAATATAAGTCTTTTTATCATGCTTTGTTCTTAGTATTCACGAAACCCACTTCAATTTAAAATTTTTATGATTGAGCGATCGACAAACAATTGTTTTGGTGGGATTGAAGGGTGTCATATGCATGTTGTATGTTCCATGTTCCAAGAGAAAGAGGAGGGAGTGGGCCCATGCGCACCGCCCATGCGCACGCTGTTCTGCCAAAAACCAAAACCAAACCCAAAGCCCCATCATCCATCCATCCATTCCCTTAGACCTAATCCCTTGCGCCCTCCTACACTAAAATTTATTATTATTATTATTATTCTATATCCCTCTTTTGGTTTTCTTCGTTAAGTTGAGTTATGTTCAAATTGGTATTTTTAAAAGAGCTATATAATCTATTGCGTTTAGGTTCTTCTTCATCACTTTCCCAAACCCTTGACCCCAAAACACTCCCAAACTCCAAAATTTGGTCATCCATGGCTACCCACAACACGATGAAGAAGAACATGGAATATGTGATGATTTAGGTGCTTCAATTTGCCCATCTCTTTTTCCTCACCAAAATCATCACAAAACCCTCTTCAAGATTCAAATCAATTGTCAACCCCAAGTACCCAATTACCCAAAAGAAGAGAAGAAGAAAAAAAAAGAGAGAGATTTGTTTGATGGAGTTTGATATGGATAGAATTACACCCCACACTCGCCCTCTTCCACCTCCTTTCCTCTCCAAAGATCTTCATCTCCACCACCGCCAAAACTCCGATGACGACCAAAGCGGCGGAGCTAAAAGGGATAGGGAGGAGGAGAATCCCATCACCGCGGCGGAGACTAAAGAATTATCCAATTCTTCTTCTCGACGCCCACGTGGCCGACCAGCTGGTTCCAAAAACAAGCCAAAGCCACCCATTATAATCACTAGAGACAGCGCCAACGCCCTCAGATCTCATCTCATCGAAATCTCCACCGCCTCCGACATCGTGGATACCCTCGCCGCCTTCGCGCGTAGGCGTCAGCGCGGCGTTTGTATTCTAAGCGCCACTGGAACCGTCGCCAACGTCACTCTCCGACAGCCAGCCTCCCCCGCCGCTGTCATCTCCTTACATGGCAGATTTGAAATTCTCTCCCTATCCGGCTCCTTCCTCCCGCCGCCAGCTCCCCCTGCCGCCTCCGGGCTGACCGTCTACTTAGCCGGTGGGCAGGGGCAGGTCGTCGGCGGGAATGTAATCGGCCCACTTTTGGCGTCCGGTCCGGTGATTATTATGGCAGCTTCATTTGGAAATGCTGCATATGAACGGCTACCCATTGACGAGGAAGACGAAACTTCACCGGCGGCGGAGATGGCGGGAGAACAGGCAGCACCGCCGCCGCCGCCGCCGCCGCAATTGTTGGGGGATCCGAATGGGGGATTGTTTCATGGTGTGAATTCTTCATGCCAATTAGCGGCGGAGGCGGCGTATTGGGGAGGAGGTCGGCCACCGTTTTGAAAACATAATCTTTTGGGGTTTGATGAAATTTCTTTTGTTTTTATGACTTGGAATTTACTTTCTATTATCATCTCTAAATTAACTTGTGTTCTCCTTTATGTGTGAGATTTTATTTTGTGTTTTAATTGGAACATAAAAAATGATGAGAAATTAAGGTAATTATTGTGGAATTAGAAGAGGGATGTAAAAAATCCTACCTATTAATTATCATGTTAATTTGTTAGTTGTTATGTTATTAGGGTTTGTTCTTAATTTTTTTCAAAGCCACCGGAGAAGATGGCGGAGGGCGGCGGCCGGAGAATGGGGAAATGGGGAGGTGGAGAATTCGATGTAGAAGGGGGAATGAGGTCAGATTTTGTGGTATTTTTGTTCTGAAAACTGGGGATGGAGGAGAGAGAAAATTAGGGTTTGTAGAGAGAGAGAGTGTAGCATTGGGCATTGGGTCACACGTGCAAAGGTGTGTGAAAACAGCTCCTTTTCGAGGCAACAAACCAGACCCTTCTTCATTCATGTTCAGTATGCGTTAAAATTCTCTTTTTCTCTCTCTCTCTCTCTCTATTTTTTCCCCATTTTTATTATTATTATTTTCATTCTAAACCCTTTTTTGTTTCTTTCTTTGCTTTGCTTTGCTTTTGAGAAACCCTAGCCATTGCTGGTGGTGCTGTCAAAACTAAAAACTAGTTTATTACATGTTTTAAAATCTTCATCAACTCTTAAAAACTAGTTTAGATTGTGGTTCATAACTATTTTATGTTTACATACTTACGAAGACAGACTTAACCGAAATAAAAGTTGCTACATATATCAATAAGGTGTACTTTTCTTTTCGGTGGCTCAATCATAGGAATTTCATAATTAACTATGCTTTACTTTGAGAAATTCTATGTTGAGTGTTCTTTTGGGATGCATGTGAAGTGAGAATCAAGCATGCTGGAATGACATTGTCTATGAGGATAGTCTGAGCATAAAACATGGACTGAGCCTGTGGGGATAGTTCTCACTCTTAATAAGCATCTTGGTCTGTGGGGATAGTCTGAGGACACTTAGTCAGTGGGGATAGCCTCATTCTTAAGAAGTATGGTGGAATGACTTGGTCTGTGGGGAAAATTCTCACTTTTAAGAAGCATTCTAGCATGACTTGGTTTGTGGGGATAGCCTAAAGACAAAACATAAAACATGCTGGAATGGACTTGGTCTGTCACATAAACAAATTTAGGGAATGATCATGAGTTTATAAACAAAGAATACTCTCTCCATTGGTACGAGGTCTTTTGGGGAAGCCGAAAGCAAAGCCATGAGAGCTTAGGCTCAAAGTGAACATATCATACTATTGTGGAGAGTCTTGTTCGTCTAACCGTAGGGAGCAATAATGAAGATGGAAAAAAGGGTATTAAATATACTTTTGTGTTGTTTTAGATTGTGATATGCCCTTTTATGATGTGGAAGTGGAAGGAGAATTTCTTTTGAAGTCGTAATCAAACAACCCACATTCTCCTCTTTTTCACTCACCAACTTCACTTCATATACAAGATTTGCAGTATATATATATATTATATGATGTGTGATATGGGGCATTCGGATAATTATGATGATGGGTAGGCAGCCCTTACACTGATCTCAATGTTCATACATTTCTATAAAATTGTTGAGATTCTAATAAAGTAGCTTTTGTATACATTATTCTATGCGTTTTGGAGGCTAAGCTAACCCACATGGAACCCTGGGGTTTTCAGATTCCTTGTACAAATTCCTACAAAAACTGGGATTAGGTTATCATTCTTATGATTACAACACGTACAAGTAAAGACGGGGGAGTGGGTGTTTGTTTGGTTTCTTATGATATGTGTACTTGAAATTCAAATGTTATCAAATTTTAATAATGTGTTGAACTAAAAAAAAATCGAAAAAAAAAGTTGGTGCTCACGTAGAGCTTCTAGAATAGTTTCTACGTGTTCCACAAAAACCATGGGAAAGTGTGTTCATAGATTTTATCTCGACTTTCCCCGGAAAAAGAATAGTCTTGATTGGGGTGAACCGACTCACAAACAGAGAATCAGATGCAAATTTCTTACAACGAGATCATTTTCATAAATGGGGGAGGAGTCGCTCGAACCCAAGGGCTGATGACCCAATATCCAGTCTATGTAGGACACCGGGCCACATGGTATTGGGCTTCCTAATATCTACGGAGCATAGTTTAGTTTTTGTTGGGCTCAGGCCCAGAAAGAATTTTTTCGTAAACGCCCATTCAAGTTCAAATAATACAAATCTTATCTGATTATAATTAATGAATTGATTAAGGAGTAAATTTACAAGACTTTTACCTTCTTTTATGTTAAAATTTGTGGTTAAATTAGAAGAAATTGAATCTTAACAAAATAATGGGCGGGGTTAAAAAACATTATCCTAAAAAATTCGAAAATGTGAAAATTGAAATGAAAAAGAAAATTAAAAAAGTAAGAAGAGTTCATTTCTCCAAACCAAACCAGCAGCCGTGGGGACCACTACTACCACGCTGTCGCTCGCTCGCTCGCTCTCTCTACAAAGGTGTATTCAGAAAATACTAATAAATTCAAAAATAAATTATATCAAAGAANCGGAGGGCGGCGGCCGGAGAATGGGGAAATGGGGAGGTGGAGAATTCGATGTAGAAGGGGGAATGAGGTCAGATTTTGTGGTATTTTTGTTCTGAAAACTGGGGATGGAGGAGAGAGAAAATTAGGGTTTGTAGAGAGAGAGAGTGTAGCATTGGGCATTGGGTCACACGTGCAAAGGTGTGTGAAAACAGCTCCTTTTCGAGGCAACAAACCAGACCCTTCTTCATTCATGTTCAGTATGCGTTAAAATTCTCTTTTTCTCTCTCTCTCTCTCTCTATTTTTTCCCCATTTTTATTATTATTATTTTCATTCTAAACCCTTTTTTGTTTCTTTCTTTGCTTTGCTTTGCTTTTGAGAAACCCTAGCCATTGCTGGTGGTGCTGTCAAAACTAAAAACTAGTTTATTACATGTTTTAAAATCTTCATCAACTCTTAAAAACTAGTTTAGATTGTGGTTCATAACTATTTTATGTTTACATACTTACGAAGACAGACTTAACCGAAATAAAAGTTGCTACATATATCAATAAGGTGTACTTTTCTTTTCGGTGGCTCAATCATAGGAATTTCATAATTAACTATGCTTTACTTTGAGAAATTCTATGTTGAGTGTTCTTTTGGGATGCATGTGAAGTGAGAATCAAGCATGCTGGAATGACATTGTCTATGAGGATAGTCTGAGCATAAAACATGGACTGAGCCTGTGGGGATAGTTCTCACTCTTAATAAGCATCTTGGTCTGTGGGGATAGTCTGAGGACACTTAGTCAGTGGGGATAGCCTCATTCTTAAGAAGTATGGTGGAATGACTTGGTCTGTGGGGAAAATTCTCACTTTTAAGAAGCATTCTAGCATGACTTGGTTTGTGGGGATAGCCTAAAGACAAAACATAAAACATGCTGGAATGGACTTGGTCTGTCACATAAACAAATTTAGGGAATGATCATGAGTTTATAAACAAAGAATACTCTCTCCATTGGTACGAGGTCTTTTGGGGAAGCCGAAAGCAAAGCCATGAGAGCTTAGGCTCAAAGTGAACATATCATACTATTGTGGAGAGTCTTGTTCGTCTAACCGTAGGGAGCAATAATGAAGATGGAAAAAAGGGTATTAAATATACTTTTGTGTTGTTTTAGATTGTGATATGCCCTTTTATGATGTGGAAGTGGAAGGAGAATTTCTTTTGAAGTCGTAATCAAACAACCCACATTCTCCTCTTTTTCACTCACCAACTTCACTTCATATACAAGATTTGCAGTATATATATATATTATATGATGTGTGATATGGGGCATTCGGATAATTATGATGATGGGTAGGCAGCCCTTACACTGATCTCAATGTTCATACATTTCTATAAAATTGTTGAGATTCTAATAAAGTAGCTTTTGTATACATTATTCTATGCGTTTTGGAGGCTAAGCTAACCCACATGGAACCCTGGGGTTTTCAGATTCCTTGTACAAATTCCTACAAAAACTGGGATTAGGTTATCATTCTTATGATTACAACACGTACAAGTAAAGACGGGGGAGTGGGTGTTTGTTTGGTTTCTTATGATATGTGTACTTGAAATTCAAATGTTATCAAATTTTAATAATGTGTTGAACTAAAAAAAAATCGAAAAAAAAAGTTGGTGCTCACGTAGAGCTTCTAGAATAGTTTCTACGTGTTCCACAAAAACCATGGGAAAGTGTGTTCATAGATTTTATCTCGACTTTCCCCGGAAAAAGAATAGTCTTGATTGGGGTGAACCGACTCACAAACAGAGAATCAGATGCAAATTTCTTACAACGAGATCATTTTCATAAATGGGGGAGGAGTCGCTCGAACCCAAGGGCTGAT
>NC_036649.1:14729-108841 GCF_002806865.2 Cucurbita pepo subsp. pepo | reverse complement strand
AAAAAAAAAAAAAAAAAAAAAAAAAAAAAAAAAAAAAAAAAAAAAAAAAAAAAAAAAAAGTACAAAAATAAAATAAACGAAGAGACTGATGCTAGAGGAGAATTACGATTTAGGACAAGAGTAGAGAGGAAAACATGGTGGTAGCAACGGCGGCGACAACGACAACGGCGGAAGCTTTCACGTGAACGGCGGAGCTTCCAGGAGTACTGGTTTGCGCCTCAGCGCTAGGTGCATTGGCCGGCGAACCTTCCGGCGTCTCGGAAGGAGGAGCAGGCGGGGACGCGGCGAACGGAGACGGAGCCTTCGCGCTAGGGCTCGGACTTGGAGCCAGAGACGGCGTCGGGGTAGGAGAGCTCACAGGTTCAGGTGCTGGCGCAGGCGAAGGAGACTTTCCGAACAACTCCGAAGGAAGTAACAGACTATCGACGCTGAAAATAGCGAGCGGAGTCGCGTCGAGGACTGTATCGGCGATTCTCGAGGATCCAACTCCTGTATGGAGAGTAACCGCATCTCCAGCCGTAGTCGTCGTAATGTCGAACTTGCCGGCACCGCTAGTAGCCAGAGTGTCGATTGGATCCTTGGTCGTCTTCAAGGCGCCGATGGGAGAGTAAGCGGCCAGAGCATGGTATAGAAGAAGCGAAACAACTTCAGCATTCGTGAGTTTACTCAGATCTGGAACTCCGTCTGCCTTGAACGCTTCGTCGTTTGGCGCAAATATGGTCAATCCTTTCTCAACCGCCGATTCGTAAGTCTTGATCACACCATTCGAAACAAGCAGCGACGCAAACGTCTTACATCCGGCTTTCTCGAGCAAAGCCGTGATGTTAACATCGGAAGCCGATGGAGCCGGAGCCGTCAAAATCCCCGGCGCGATGATCGGCGCACTGATCTCAATAACCGAAATGTTGTAAGGAATCTGCTTAACCGACTTCGTGTAACTCGAATCGAGTTTAGATCCAGGCGCAGCGGAGCCGAATGCGACCTTACCGCCCTGGAGATCGGTAATGTTCACGAAACCTAGATTTCCAGGCGCGTGGCCAGTTGTCTGGTAGAGCGTGGTCGAGAGAGTGGTTCCGTTGGAGATCTTGTGGAGTTTGGCAGGATCGTAGTAGTCCAGGACAATGTGGAGACTGAGGAAGTTTTTGATGACGGAGAGAGGATGTTTGGCCACAACGGAGGAGAGAGCGCCATTGGAGACAACGAGGATGGTGATAGTCTGCCGGCTGTTAATCTCGTCGGCGAGTCTGGTCTGCTGCAGGTAGTTGCTGTAATCGCTATACTCCGGGAAATCCTTAAGAATGTCGGTAATATTGTGGGCGGAGACGGCGGTGGCTGCGGCGAGGGCGAGGAAGAAGAAAAGGGATTTGGAGGCCGCCATGGGAGAAGGGAGAGGAGAAACAGACGGAGGAGGAGTAGGAAAGAACGGGGGTTTAAGGGAGTGGAGAGGGTATAAAAGGGAGAGTAGTTAAGTTAGCTAACTAGGGTTAGAGGGAAGTTAACTACAGTTAAGGGTATTTTGGGGAATGTAGGATAAAGGAGGCAAGGCGCTTTTGTACACAGCTGGAAATAACAAAAGTGGTTTATGTGCTTGGCGTATGGCACAGAGGTGGCTTCTTGCTTTCTCTTACTTTAGGCGAAATTACCCTCTTGTCCCTGAGCTTACCACTTGCAATAGTTANTTTTTTTTTTTTTTTTTTTTTTTTTTTTTTTTTTTTTTTTTTTTTTTTTTTTTTTGTGGGGGGCGGGGTCAACGGTCACATTACTAACGGTAAACAGAGAAGAACGTTGAGAGTTTGGTTTTTTGGTGGGAGTTCTTTTTTTTTTTTTCTGTTTCATTTTAATTATTCTGAAAGTTTGAATTTTGTTGTGAAATGTTTTACTATTATTATTATTATTTTTAGTAAACAATACTTTGGTTTCAATTTATGCTTAAGTTGTAATTATATTAGTTCCTAAAGCTTAACATAAATGGTTTTATAAAAAGAGAGATACCATAGGTTTAAAGGAAAAGATGCCACATAATCTAATAATAATACTAAGAATTAACTTTCTCATATCATATAAAATATTTTACATAGATTCAAAGAGCCATTTAGAATTTAAATTAATATTATAAACAATGTCAATGTTATTTTTTTCTAACTCTAGTATCAATTGCCACATCAATTTTACATCAAAATTAAAGATTATATTGAAAAATTCCAAAATCTAGAAGCACAATTGAAACATATGTACTAGAAATTTTACCATTATAATTCAATTAGAAATACCTAATGTTTTATCAAATTCATACATATCAATAAACGATAAAAAGAAAACATTGGATCCATAAGAAACCTATTAATCTCATATGAAGTAAAAGAAGAGCATAAGATGGGGTTAGCTTTCGTCACAGAATCTGTTTCTGATAAGATTTTCAGAATCTGACCTTTGGTTTCTGAGTTGATTGCTTGGTAATTTATAGAACAAATCTTCCCTTTTAGACAACATTCTGATAACTCTCCAGCAACTCCTCTTTGGGGCTAGTGATGCGGCGAGAGAATCCCATTGCCAGCTTATCGCACCCCTAATGGAACAAAATCTGCTGCTGCCCCAACACAACCACCACCATTAATGCAAATCCAGCTGCCAACTAAGAATGCTGAGCTATTCAAAGATGCCAGTTCAAAAAGAGTTTCATCACGATTCTATTTCAAGTTTTCCAGGTTGTTTTGGAAGAGTAGCTCAAAATAATTTTCAAAAGATGTCATATTCTAGCAAACAGACACACAATGCATTATATATCTTAGTTTCAAATATTCATGGCTAAATTATGAAAGAAAAAATTGTCCCTAGTTTCATAAGTACACCTATACTTTTAAAAGTTACAATATTAAAACTCTTGACCTATACTTTTAAAAGTTACAATATTAAAACTCTCGACATTACATAATCATTGTTTCAAAATTATACTAAAATGAAACTTGAAACAAATTCTAAGAGATTTCTACTTCAATAGTAATTTTGAAAAGTTTCTAAAAATGAAGTAAAATATTGTAATTTCTTTTTAAGTATAGATTTATAGGGATAATTGAAGGATAATTTTTTAAAAAATTTAACCAATATTCATCACGATGCATAAAATGTGAAAGGTAATGTTAACTTTGAGACTTAAAAGCAATGAGATGATAGCATAGATCTTAAAACAATGTGATGAAAGCATAGAAGGTAAATTAGAATCCAAATACAGCCACACTGTCACAGTTTGTTTCTATTGATTGTATATACTTCAGAAAATTAAGAGGCTAAGCTTTAACAACTAAATGTAGTTCAGACTCTTGTAAAAGGAAACAAAGGGAACGGAATGATCGTAAACTTACAATTAAACAGCTGGTGATATAGTCATTGAAGGTATTTGCAACCCTGGCCTTGAGGTCCATCCCTTGCGGTTTCTATATTCAGTTATAGCCTGCAATCGCTTCCTCTCTTGAGAAGCAACTTGTGCAGATTTAAACGCCTATATGAAACATAGGAACAACAAAATTGTCAAGTACCCAAATCGGAGTGTTCATTTATCATTTAACTTGACCATGTAGAGTTAGATGTTACCTTCGGAACTGCAGTCAACTTCAATGGAGCTTCAACCACGTCACCAAATTTTATTTTTTCATGTCTTGGGAAGTCTAGATCCTCGTCTGTCTTGCCTTTCTTGTGTTTATTTTTCTTAGCCTCGTGATATCTATTTAGAAATAAACGTAATGGATCAGTTAAAAAAAGGGAACAAATGCTTCCCAGTTCACCAAGTTTCTACAATAGACCTACTATAACATGGTACATGACAAATGCAATCGAAATGACCACGATTAGAATACTGAAAATGGGTAGATAACTAGTGCATAATTTGTAATAGCCTAAAGTTCAATTGAATAACCAGAGGATTAGGATATACTTCTAGAAAACCATGAGAAAACTGGTTGAAACATTGGAATTATATTTGAGAGTCCTTTCATCTCTCTGAATTACATACAAATTCCTTGCTTTTACTCGGTACCCAACCTCATTCTTCCCTTATATGCTTCCTTTGAGAACCCTCCATCATCCTTCCTTCGCAATTGCAAACAATTTCTCAGATCGAATATTGGTTGGTTGTCTATGGTTTGCATGCAAGCCCTTATGAATTTAGATAGTTTCTTCCCCCTCAGTGTCAATTTTGATGCCAATTCGATTGCTCTAATTTCGAAACTGCCAACAATCTTTCAGATTGAATATTGGTTGATTGTCTTTCGTTTGCATGCAGGCTCCTTAAAATGAATTAAGATAGTTTCTTCCCCATTAATTTCGATTTCAATGCCTCAGATTGGAGAGATTGCTCTAATGTCACTTTTTATTCCATCCAGTATTTTTTTTTCACTTCCAGGTCAAGTGTTCTAGTACCAATATTGATAGAGTAAATAGAACAGAAATATTTTCGAAATACTTGAAGAATATAGTTAAATATTTGAAAAGACCGCTTCAAAAACCTAAAGTCTAACAAAACAATTGTTTCCTACATCACCTCCCTAATATACCCTTATATCTTAATATCCTTAATAATATTTCCAACACCAGCCCTAAAGGTTATTCCTAAAACCATCCTCCTGAATAACTCTTTTTGGATAAATTTTTTTAGATTGCTTCCCTATCAATTAGCCCTACTACTTCTTTCTCTCCGATTTTCCGCTTCAAGCACATATTCCCCTCATACAAAAAATTTCCTCGTTCTCCTCTCCCTTCTAACTAGTCCCCTTTACTCACTCCCTGAAATAACCATGAACCCTTCTAACTAGTCTCCTTTGTGCATGCAATACTTCATGATGCCTCTTGCTCGCATAAGGCTCGTTACGGCCTATCACATTGCTATGATTGAAATCATAAACACCTTGTATAATCAAATTACTCAAAAGTTTCCTTGGGCACCAAGTTGACAAAAATGAGGTAGATAGGGTCCTCTCAGATAGCCAAATTATGTCACTACCAAAAGGAAAACATTGGGACATTGCAATTTCTGGACATTTCTCTTCATCATTTAAGCATTACGTTCAAAACTTAATGAGATGTAATTGGAATAAAAATGCAAAATGAACAAGTCATCTCAATAGTAAAAAAAACATGCAACCTCACAAAAGGTAAGGGAACAAATTTTTGAGGTGCAGTAAAATGCTTACTTTTTCTGGCGTTCCCGTTTCTTTAAACGTCGATTTGAATTCTCCGACAAGTCTTCAAAACGAAGGTCAGTAACCTGCTTTTTCTTTCGTTTTTTCTTTTTCTTCTCACTGGACTTGCTTTGGACGTCATCATCACTCCCCGTAAGCTGAGGCACTTGTGAATTTCCACCATGACCTTTGCTCTTTAAGTCAGATTTTCCCGGAGCTTCTTTTGGATGGTATTTCTGTATAGAAAGTGGAAGTCAAACTACAACTGAGTAACACAAACTATAAGCATGTAATGCCGTTATCAAGCTCTTCAAGCAGGCAAACTTAACACGAGAAATTTTGCATCCCCATTCAGGGGGAGTAAGCTTAACCTCGTAACCACGCCGGATAAAATAACAGAATAAGCCATTTACTAAACAAAATAGAAACTACTAATAGATATCTTCTACTCTAACGCCAAACCAGGTACGCGGTAAGACAAGGGCAACGGCAACCAAAGAAGAAGATGATGAAACGAAAATACTTAGGATGCCTAGTGATACTAATCTCAACTTTCTTGCACCCGAACTTACAACAACAACATTGGTTAGAGACTGAAATACTAAATGATACAATGCCAATCCCCTGTCACCTTGTCCAGTATAAGCCCTAAGACAAAATAATTCAAGTAAAACCCGATAACTGCAAACGTACCAATCTGAGACAGAGAAGAATTAAAGACAATATCAATTACCTTTTCAGTATCAACGGCTTCTCTCTTGCGCTTACGCTGAACATCCTCCGAGACCTTCTCAGACTCTGTAAGCACCAGGGGAGGAGATTATAGCCTGAAATTAAATAAACTCATCGACAAACAAATAAACACAAAGAAACAAATAAACAAACCTTGAGGACGAGGGGAAGTGAAGGTCATTAATTTGCGGAGTTTGGAAGGTAGAGTATCGACTTGGGAAGCGTTCGGCGGCGGTGGGAGACGATCATAGCCTCCATGTGCGGCTCTGTAATTCCGCTCTCTCCTCCGTAGTCCTTTGCCTCCCATCTCCCCTAATCTCTCGAGAATAAAATTTACAACCCTGCGTTGGAGTTGGAAACCGGAGTACAGCTTCAAGCGCCGCCGCCGAAAAGGACCAGAGGGAACTCTTCCGATTGTGCGTAGGTTTGCGAGGGCAAAATCAATGGAAAAATAATAAGGAAATGAGAATAGTATTTTTTGAAAAAAAAAAAAAGAATTTGAAAGTGAAATGACTTGTATGCCCTCAGTCACTGAATATTAAAAAAATAATAAAAATTATTAAAAAAAATTAATAATTTTTAATTAGGGGGAGAATAAATAGAAAAGCATATAATTTGAAATTCCTTTTAATTAATGTAGAATCATGGTCTAAAATAAGTGAATTACCGCCGACTCTCCACCTTCACAAATTTCAATTTAAACTCGGAATATAATGATAATAATCATAATAAATTTTTGTTTTTTTCCCTAAAAAAGGAGAATTGCTTTCATACTATTTGTTTTCCAGTCAAATATAAAAAAGCACTCGAAGTCCCAATTTTCTCACCACAGCTGTATCATTTCTCACATTCAGACACTCCAACATCGATGCCGGTGGAGACGGCAGCGTTCACGGCGGTCGTCGCTCTCTTGATCACGGCGGCGGCATCTCAAACCCCTCCGACGGCTTATTCTAATCACACAGTCGGTGGCCCTGCAGGTTGGTTCTTCAACTCCACCGAGAACATTTCCGCTACCAATTACTCCTCCTGGGCCGCGTCTCAGACTTTCAACCTCGGCGACTTCCTGAGTAAGCTCAATCTCTCCTCCTCCCCCTTTAGGTTATGTTCTTAACTCATTCCTGAGGGTTGATTACTCTCTGAAATATCCGTTCGTCGTTGTTTGTTTCTTAACCCATTCCTGAGAGTTGAATACAGGTATTGCTCTCTCTTATCAATCAATTAACTAACAGAACTTCATTGTCATTGTTTCGCTTGTCTTGTTAATTGCAGTCTTCAGAACGAATTCGAATCAGACCGTGATCCAGACCTACAACTTGACGACATTCCAGAGCTGCTCCTTCGACGACGCCTCCGATAACGACACGGTCCAGTACAATGGCGGAGATACCGACTTCAACAAGCCATTGATCATTCAAGTGCCACTGACCATCAAAGGTTCGAACTACTTCTTCTCCGACGCCAATGACGGAGTTCAATGTCAAGAAGGTATGGCCTTCGAGATCCAGGTCAATACCGGGCTCGGTTTGCCGCCTAGCCTGAATCAGCCGCCTCCACCTCCTTATGCGACGCCGCCGGATTCCAATTCGGTTCAGATGCCTCCATTGATGATTCCTCAAACGAAGGACAACGGCAGCTCCAAAACCATCGCTAACTCACGCCGAGATTTCTTCTTCATCGCGGTGATGGTGTTGATGCTACTCTGCTAGATGACCGAGGTCAGATTCGAGAACACAGGCTTCCCTCCCTGTCCTCTGTGTGGCAGTTTTGTAACATATAGATATATATAGATATATACATACATATATATATACCTAAACAGTTGAGTTTTGTACTTCCAGTTCATTGATATCAATAGAGACGTGATTATATTAAAGAGTCTGAGCTTATTTGAATCAAAGAACTTTTACTTATCTCAAAATATGTCAAATCTACGAACTTCTAAGATTAGGGGGTGTGATTTTAATGTAGAGACATTCAACGACAGAGAATGATAAAGGGAGGAATATAATGTCAAAGCAATTGCAAAACCTTTTTCCATTTGCAACCCAATAAATCCATTTTCTTTCTATGTGCCAATTCCATCCTCACCTGTAGAACCAAAGCGCTCAAGCCTCAACCAAAGTAGCCTAAAGCCACTGAAAATAAATGGAACAAACTCACAGTTTGTGAAACATTCTTCTGCCTCATTTTTTTTAAAAGGTAAACACTGTTGACTTTGTTAGCCATGAGCTAGTAGAAACCAACAGTAATTGTTCAAAAAATGGGAAGATCTAACCACAATCAAGTTGTATCTTCCTCTTTTGGATTCTCTCGAAGAATGTCGTCGTCATATGAAACTGGTACTCTTAATCTTTCGTGAACAGATGATCGTTTTTCTTCGGAATTTGATTCTTTAGATTGATTCTGCTCCGGAGTAAGGCTTTGGATGCTATCTGGTTGATCTTGAGAAGCTCCTTCGGAGAACAGGTGAAGAACTTCCTGAGAACTTGCTTTCCCAATTTCTGTAGCCTCCCGTCGGATATTTGGTTGCTTAAATTGTTTCTGCTCCATCATGAAATAAACAGAAATACGTATGATCGCAGGATTAGCTTCACGGATAGGATCATCAGAAGAAATTGAATTTTGACACATATTCTAACATAAGCATGAATTTCAAGAACAAAGAAACTAAGAAATAAAAACAGATAGTAAATAAGCTCAACAATTTGAGAAATGTCATTAGATATAGGCTCCCTAGCAAACTAAGGCCACTCTGAATAAGGTGAAAGATTCAGAAAGATGAAACGTTTGCCATGCAATGAAAAATCCTTAAGAGTCTTCTCTAGGAACATTGATAGTATTTTTCTATGCGACCAAAATAAGAGTAGCACATTCAATTGGAAAGAACATAGGAATACGTCATGATGTCAAAAAGGTTTTGTTAAATACCTCAAACTCTTTCGCTCGTTTCATAATTTCTTTATAGGCATTTGGTTCCCGGGTTTTGATGATGCTCCATAATATGCCACCTCCAGTTCGAAAGCGCCTGCCATCTGCAGTCATCTGACCTCCACAAGCCTGAACTGCATTGACCTGGAGTTCCAACATGTCAACTTGTATATATAGAACATATGGTGTCATATGGTAGGAAGGGAAGTGCTAAAACAATTACAAGAAAAATCAACCACAGATTAGTGAAGCAACAGCAAAGGGCAAAACAAGGGAATAAATGGTTATAATTTTTTAGAAGTGAAAACAGATTTTCAAGAGCCCACATATGAAAGCAAATCTCAAACCCTAAGATAAAAAATATGATAGGACATGCACAACTGAGCTGCATATTTTAGTTAAAAACTTGTTAAAAAGTACGTGTTGTTAAAAACTTCCCAGCGCATTTCAACAAAGTCTAGATTCAGTAAGAATAATCAGGTGGAGTAGTGGTTTCAGGGAAGTGATTGGAAACGAGGGATTGTGAATTGTGATAATGCTAAAGTTTCTGTATAAAGTACAAATATCTTACAGAGATTATAACCAAAAAATGCTGGGAAAACAACATCAACTTATATAGCACAGATGCAGTAGTCCAGCCAAGATGGTTCACAGCTCAGAGAACAAGGTTAAAAGGAGCAAATGGCTTCAGCAACAGAATCTGCAAGGGTAGGAAATAATACTGATTAAATATGAAGAGTGACTATGCGGTATGATACTTACTGGAGTCGAGACTGGATGGCCATGATTAGGCAGCCCAGTCAAAAACTCGTTGACGTGGTTTGGTTAGCTAGGGTTGGTCAATTCGGTTCATTTCCAAACAAAACATAGAAAACCAGAAGAAAAGTTTTCAAACTAACAATAATGGATTCTTCATAAATTTTCATCACTCAAGCAAAAAAAGTATTCTTCTATCAGGTTCAAAAAAGATAATAATTACCTCTTTGATAAGTTCACTTAATGCAGAGACTCCCAGACAGCCTACAGCAGTGTAAACCATGTATGATTTTTTCTCTTTCAAACGTCTGCATGCATCCAACACAAACCTGAAAGAAACAAAAATCAGTATAATATATTAGTCAGGGCAAAAATTGCTATTTCTTAATGGCTACTAATCAATCTATTAATCTATCCTTATTTGCTTCACAAAACTAATATGGATTCCCCAAAAACAAAATCTAAAGAAAGTGCAGTTCAATGCATACAACATGATTAGAAAATTTCACTTCACCTGTTAATATCAGTGCCATTTGAACCTGACTCGTATGTCTTTCTTTTGTTCTTCTTTTTCTTTGACCGACGTTTACGATTTTTACTTCTATGATCTATACTTGGCGCTTGGACATCTGTAAGACTGCTTTTCTCTGTACTGATATTGCCCTCAACGAACTCTCCTTCTTCCACATCGACCATTTCAACATCATCATTTTCCAAGTCATCTTCTTCGTATATGGCCTCAAGTATGTTCTCTTGTCCATCCATAAGACGCCTTAATTCAGAGAAACAAAGATTTTCAGAAAATAATCAGACATCCTAGAGATGGTTTCAGGGAACACATATAAACTGCAACTTGTAATTAGCAGGATATGCAAAACGAAAATGCAATCAACACTTAAATAGCTTTTGGGAGTTCAATGAGATTAAAACTACTCAAAAGTAAAATGCCAAAAATGGATGACAACACTTCTTTTTCTTTTTTCTCCAACAATCCGTGCCTACCCCAAGGCGAAAGAGGCATCAAGATGGTAACTGGTTGTCATTGTCAACAATGTTGAAAGAATCATAAGGAACTTATTTCGCGAGGTAAGCTGTGAAAAATGGTGGCTCCCATTTTGTTCCTTGGAGCAAAGTCAACCTCTTCCCTTAAGGTAAATAAGAATTTGGCTCTCCACTCTCAAAAGGCTTTGGAAATTTCCATCGGAGGAAGGCTCCCTTTGATGGCAGTAATTCATTGCTCAAAAGAATGGCACTAACCCAATATTGAAACTATAAACACTAGGACATACAAACAAGAACTCTAAAACTTGTAAATATTTCATACAAAAAAGAAGTAAACAACAATTCATATCCTGACCAACCATAGCTTCAATACAAGAACCAGAAATGTAAATTCAAAACAACACAGAGCGAATTTCACTCAACAACCTCCCACTAATAAATTGAACTTGAAGGGCGAGTGGCATACAAAAATAAAGTTCAGGCATCTTGGTATAAACCATAGAAGAACAGGAGAAAAAGAACTTAAAATTGAAATGGGTGCGGATCAAATGCAATCGAAATTTAAATTTATAACGTACCCAGAGAGTGGAGAAAGAAAGTAATAGAGTAGGCGATGAAGCTTTAACCGGAAATCTAGAGGGTATATCGAAAGAGAGGAACGGATGGGAGATGGGATGCGACTGCGGCGGCGATGGCGTTCCGGCGCGGGTACGAAGATTGGTGAAGAAGGAAAAACGGGATAAAAGGGCGCTGAACTGCAAATGGAGTGGGGAGGGAGAATAAATAGTATTTAGGGTTTTTTTTTTCTTGTTTAAAAAAAAAAAGAAAAAAGAATTATTTATAAACATAAAATAAATGCATTTTTTTAAATATTGTTGACGTGGCATTTGAAAATTTGAAAATTAAAAAAAAAAAAAAAATCAAAATAATTTATTTCTCTTAAATTATTTCTAACATTAAATGGAATTATTATTATTATTTTGGGGGAGAAATTTTCTTAAATTTAGGCATGAACAGATATGATTGTCTATGATTCAACACTTCTCAAACATGTACCACACGATGAAGCCTCCCTTAATTTAATACTAAAAGAAGAGGGAAAAGAATTATTAAGAGAGGGAAGAGGAAGATCGAAGATTTGATCTCCTTTTTGTTTGTTCTTGCGGATGAACATGGGAAGTTTGAATTAAATGCATTGAAGGTGAAACTTAGGGGTGAAGATTTCCGGCTCTGTCCTACCATTTTCCTTGATTCATCAAATCTCATGGGCGAGACGGGAAGGCATTGTTACCACCGCCCACTCTCTCTCATATCTCTCTTGTAAACATCAACGACCCATTCGAAGAAACAAATCAACCGTTTCAGAAAAGCCATAAAATCTGTGCGTTTATACAGACAGGGGCGCTTGATGAATTTAATTATTATCCCTTTCGAAACGGTGCGAGCGTGACCCATTTCCATTTTCCTTTCTCTCACGAATCTGCCTCTGTTTTTTCTCTACTCAACCGCGCGAAACTCGGTGACCCGCCTCCCGTTTCTGCTTCTCCTTCTTCCTATTCCAATTGTTTGGTAATTTTCTTATTGGTTTTGTTGTTGTTGTTGCAATTTGTGTTGTCTATTCTGCGATCTGATTGTTTGTATCTCTTTGTAGTTTTTTGTTCTTCATTTCTTTCTGGAATTGGGGTTGAGAATTCCGCGAAAATGGGATTGATTGCTGGGATCTTTATGGGGGTTATCTTTGGGATTGCATTGATGGCCGGGTGGCAGCACATGACGAGGCACAGAAGCACCAAAAGAGTTGCGAAGGTAAGCTGTTCGTTCTGTGTATTTTAGGATGTTTTTGGAGTCTCTTCAGCTTATCTTGCTCAAACTCGGTTAATTTTCGTTCATTTCTTTCTCTGATTTGGTGATTGGGTAGGCTTATTATATATATATATACATATCTTGTTCATACATTGAATTCTGGCTAAATGCATTGCTTATTTGACGAATTGCTTATGATATATACTGCTATTTGGTCATAATGCTTATTATAAAAGGACTGGGGACTGTTGCCTTTCATAGGCTTGACTTGATTGGATCATGGCTGCAGGAGCTTTTCATTTATTTTTCATTGATGGCTCCTGAGCAGAGATTGTAGTTCTTTATAAATTTGTTAAGAAAGCGCCCATAGTTTCTATTAGAAATATTTGAATTTATCAATGTGGTCAGAAAAAGATAATGCAATTTGACTGGAAATGAAATGTTTTGACATTTGTTTATGAGTTATAGTGGACATAAAGTTTGGCCATTACTTTGTTCTCTGAGAACACGTTGGTTGTTGATTTCATTGCACAGGCTGCTGATATGAAAATTCTCGGATCTCTCAGTAGAGATGATTTAAAGAAATTATGTGGGGACAATTTTCCCGAATGGATCTCCTTCCCAGTTTATGAGCAGGTCCCTTTTTTTTATATGCTTCTCTTTTTTATGTTGAAATAAGATGCTTTATCACACTACTTGAATTGTTTTTAAATTTTCAAATCATAGTGCACGCGATGGTCGATAAGACGAAGTTATGCAATGAAACTCTTTCTATTGACGATTCTATGTTTCTTGAAAATAATACTTCAATCACTTTTATTTTTGTTTCTACATTAAACATGTCTACTAAATTGAGATTATACTTTCATCGTATTTTTGTTCTATCATTTTAGGTGAAATGGCTTAACAGGCTACTCAGCAAAATGTGGCCATTTGTTGCAGATGTAAGTTTCTTCGCTACATTTGCAGTGTTAAACTTTATTTACAAATATCCTACTTGTAACATCTCTTCTAAGATCATAGTATTAAGGACACATCACGTTTTTGTATTGATGTGGTTTATATTTTACCCTCTTTGGGTTTATCATCCAACTTTCCTTTAGAACTCCAAGAAATAATGAAGATTCTTTGTTTGTTGCTTTAATATTGAGAATATGCTAATATCTTTTTTCGTGAAAACTGTTGATTATCATGCATTTTGAGATGACTCATATGCTCTTGTGAGTTCCCTGAAGTTGTCTGCCTACTTACAGGCAGCAGAATTGGTGATAAAGGAATCTGTTGAACCTCTGCTGGAAGAGTACAGGCCCCCAGGAATTACTTCATTGAAGTTTAGCAAATTATCTCTTGGCTCAGTGGCGCCTAAAATTGAAGGTATGGTCTAATTATCCTGCATCCCCCGTTGGCTCCATTCTGTTCGTAGTTAGGTTACACTCTCAGATCCTGTCCGATGTATTGTTTTCTTGAAAATATGTTGAGAGCTAGTCCTTTGTGTCAACCGGGTTAACATATGCCTACAGCTGCCATTCCTCCAACTATCCTTGTTGGCTCTTTCCCTCTTAGCCTGCCCATCTCCATTTGTGCAGTCCATGAAATACTCGTTGTTACCCGAGTTCTTGTTGTCAAAATATTCTCCCTTTTTTTGGGTATTGGATTTTCCTTATTTTTTGCAGGTATACGTGTTCAGAGTCTAAAGAAAGGTCAGATCACAATGGATGTTGATTTTCGATGGGGTGGAGATCCAAGCATCATTTTAGCTGTTGAAGCCGCACTTGTTGCTTCAATACCTATTCAGGTAGGTGCATGATATAGGTTGTTTTAATGTTTATTTTGTAGTTTTCCTTACCTAATGTGCTATGACCTTGAGTGCGTTTGTTTGACCGATATTATATATTTTTTATGCTACAGCTGAAGGACCTTCAAGTTTTTACTGTTATTCGGGTTATTTTTCAACTTGCTGAAGAGATACCTTGTATTTCTGCTGTTGTTGTGGCCTTGCTTGCTGAGGTACCTTTTGATATTCCATATATATGGTTACAGACATTGATGGTTTGTTTCATTGTACCCTTAATGAGGGTTATGGCTTAAAGTGTTTGGCTGTTGTTCGAAATCATTCAACTTTAAGAAGTGCTACTTAGTTATTTTTTCTGTTTTCAATCAGCCGGAGCCAAAAATTTTGTATAATCTGAAGGCTGTTGGTGGAAGCATAACTGCTATTCCTGGAATTTCAGATATGATTGATGTAAGTTTCTTACGGTATTCGAACTTCTTATAATTTTTTAATTTATATCTTTCTGTGATATGTTTTGGTTTTTTACATCGATTATTTGCTTATGTTACGTGTTGCAGGATACCGTGAATACAATTGTTACTGATATGCTCAAATGGCCCCATCGGATTGTCGTTCCAATTGGTGGAATTCCTGTCGATTTAAGGTCACCTTATTTCTCTCTTTGAACTGATGATATTGGTTGGTTTCCGCCATTCTTCCTGAGCAATTGTTTTTCTCTTAATTAATTTGCAGTGAGTTAGAGCTTAAACCACAAGGAAAGCTTACTGTGACGGTGGTGAGAGCTAACAACTTGAAGAACATGGAAATGATAGGAAAATCAGATCCTTATGTTGTTGTGTATATTCGCCCGCTATATAAGCTCAAAACAAAAACAGTTGAAAACAACCTCAACCCTGTTTGGAACGAGGAACTTGTACTGATCGTAGAGGACAAGGAGACACAGTCGGTTATCTTCGAGGTTCTGAAGCACTCGTACTCCTTTTTTGTTCAGTTTCTTTCTCCTTATGTTTTGCACTAGATGGTTATATGCCTTTGGAAGCATCGCCCATTTTGCAGCTGATTACTTTTTGTCTGTGGCTAAATAATAGGCCATCTCTGCAGATCAGATGTTGATTGAAATTGGTTGAAGTAATGAATGTTATTTGTTTACACTTTGATCAGGTTTTTGATAGGGACATTGGTCAAGATAAGCAACTGGGGATAGCAAAATTATCTCTGATTGATCTTCGAAGAGAGGTCACTAAGGAGGTCGAGTTGCGATTGCTTGCGTCGCTCAACACACTGAGAGTGAAAGACAGGAAAGATCGAGGAACTCTTACAATCAAGGTAGAGTTCGGTTAACTATATCTCTTATTGTTTACAAGCTGTTTGACAAATTTTATTCGGGTTTGGTGGTGGCACAGGTTCATTACCACGAGTTTAACAAGGAGGAGCAGTTGAAAGCCCTGGCAGAAGAGAAGAGGATCCTTGAAGAGAGACAGAAACTGAAGGAGGAGGGAGTTTTAGGTAGCACAATGGATGCCCTGGAGGGAGCAGCATCTTTTGTTGGATCTGGTGTGGGCATGGTGGGCACTGGCATTGGCACCGGAGTTGGTATGGTGGGAACCGGCATTGGTTCCGGCGTTGGCATCGTTGGAAGCGGCATTGGTACTGGCCTTGGTGCTGTTGGCAGTGGCCTTGGTGCTGTCGGCAGTGGCCTCTCCAAAGCTGGAAGATTCATGGGGCGGACCATCACCGGCCAATCTAGTCACTCCAGAAGGAGCAGTTCTTCCAGCATGCACGAAAATGGTGGAGGAAGGCCGTTGTAGTTATGTTCGTTGGTGCATAGTGTGACAGCTAGGAATTGTGAAATATCGACCGGGTTTGTATCGTTCTAAATTCTTTTATCTATTTTTTTTTTTTTTTTTCGTTCAACTCATAGTGATTTCATGTCTTATATATTCGAATGGGGAAAGTTTGCATTAATCTTGTGAAGTTCTTCCCTATGAAAAAATAGATCTTTTCTCGATCATATCGAATAAATGTAATCTATTGCTATGATTCGAGTTCTCGTATTAGACACTGTTTGAGGTACGAGTACGAGCTCATCTTGAGTGACATAGTCAAGAGTCTTGGGTTAAGTCAAAGAGGAGGTTAGAGGCATAATTAGGACATGAACTGGTTAGAAAGAAGAGCAAAAGAAGTGATATGAGTTTAATGAGCATCGCTGTCGAACCTACTCCTCTTCAATGTTTTGGCCCCACGTTCCAAAAAACATTAAATGACTAAATCCCAAAGAAGAGCATCTTATGGAATAGCAGCTCTTTAACAAAGAAAACACAACAGATATGACATCCTACCTTAACCTTAAGCAATATGTCTAATCAAATCTTTTGAAAGTCCTTTCATAAGATTAGTTTAGTTCGATGTAAATATGTAAGGATATGGTCTCTTTAAACTTTTCCTTTCGGGCTTCTCCTATTAGTGAGAGATTTCCACACCCTTTTCTTGCCCAACCGACATGGGATCTCACAATCCACCCTTGGGTCCAATGTCCTCCACTCCTAATCGATGTAGATCTCACAGTCCTCCCCTTTGGGGCCCCGCGTCCTTGTTGGTACTTGTTCTTCTCTCTAATTAAGTGGGATCTCACAATTCACCCCTTTGGGACCCAACGTCCTCGCTGACATACTGCCGAGTGTATAGCTCTGATACCATTTATAATAGTCCAAGCCCACCACTGACCCATACCATTTATAACAGTCCAAGCCCACCACTGACCCACCATAGGTAAATATTGTCTTCTTTAAACTTTTCTTTTGAAGTAGGGACAGATTTTCCCACCTTAGCTCTGATACCATTTATAACAGTCCAAACCCACCACTGACCCACCACAGGTAAATATTGTCTTCTTTAAACTTTTCTTTTCAAGTAGGGAGAGATTTTCCCGCCTTTATAAAGAATGTTTCATTATTCTCTTTAACCGACGTGAGATCTCCTAAAATTCTCATTATATTTAAAAATTTAATGTCAGGAAATGGGTGTGTAAGCATTTAAGTGAAAGAAGAATGGCCAATACAATACAGTAGAATACAAAACCCATTGCTTCAATGTGATTGAGGCTTTTTGTAGCTTTGTTTGGAGTTGAAAGTGAACTTACTATATACCACATTTAATGATTCTACTCCTTTTCTTCTCACTCAATGCACCTTCACATACTTCTTTAAACTATATCCCAACTCTTCTTTTTTTTGGACTACTTTCTCCGGTCTCCTTTGGTGTGGTTAAAACGTAGTTCCAGTATCTAATGTTTTTATTATTCTTTTGTTTGTCGTATCACATGTCAGCATATATATGCACCATTGATTTTGGAGACGTGAATCAGTGTCTTATCCACTACCATTTGCTCCTATTAACACATTATTATTTTCTCAAACTTTGGTTAAATTACAATTTAGTTCATATTTAACAGATTTTATAAAGACAAAATTATGATATTTAAAGTTAAACTTTCAATTGGATTAAATTTATTTTTAAAAATGGAAATTATATATTTTAAATCATTTGTTTTTCTCAAGACAGAGAGTAAAACAAAAAGTAGCATAGAAGTGAATCCCACCATTTTTTAGTCTCTTTGTTGGAATTCCCACAAATAAATTACCAATCTATTGTTTTTTAGTTCATTAATGTTAGATTCCTTTCACGAAGCTCTTTTTTTATTATTATACTTTTTTTTTATTGTAAATATAAGTATAAAAACTTCGTAATTAATAAATATTTTATTTTTTTTATTCTTTATTTTATTTTTTAAAAATCACAAATTTAGTAAATGCAAAATTTATTTTAAAATCTTGTATTTAATAGTTTTGTCAAATTTTTTTTTAAAAAATCTAATGAATATTATATTATATTTTGTCTAGAAATTTAAACGGTAGGATCATCGTTATCACATATTTTTTAATTAAAAAAACATATTAAAATAAAATCAATAAAGAAGATATGTTATTATATTAAAAACCAAACAAAGTGAATATAACTCATTGATATCTGCTCAATTATTATTAAAAAAAATGATGAGAATTTGATAGAAAAAGAAGCCAATAACATCAAATTATTAATTAAATAAATATATATATAATGAGTGGTAAAAACAAGTTTCCATATTTACCCATTTGTTACCTCCAAAATTAATTGGTAAATATGATCATTTTTTTCCCAAGTCAATATATCATAAATAAATTAATATCCTTTTAAAAAAATAGTTATTGTGAAGATGATAATTTTATGAATAATAATAATTCTAAAAAATTATATCTCTAATTTAATTTAATAAATTAAAGATTCGAATAGAATGTCTCTATTCTATCTTTGATTCCATTTATTTTTTTCATATATATGTAAATATATTTTAAAATGGAAATGATTAAAGAATGTATAAGGTCAAGTTTGAATATTAAATGAATTGTTGACCAAAACCATGTGATGTTTCCATTTTCCACATTTTTTCATGATTGTTGTTATTTATATAATATATGATTGGAATTTAAAATATTTTAATATAATCTTTTTTTTCTCACAACATAACCATCCATAAGCCCTTATTTCATATGTTTGGTCATTTATATTCTGAAAAATAATTTTAAATTAAATGAAATAACTTTACACAGGAGCGATTGTGGCTTGTACTTTACCCAATTCACGTGGGTCACATTTTGGCTAATGACTAGCCTTGGGGTCGGCTTATTTTTGGTTGACCCATGCAGTTTAGCTTTCATCTCTTTAAGTCGCTTTCACGTAGGTGAAACTTCTTGTAGGTTATTTCCCTGTTGAACGTATGTATGTAAGAATAAATTAATGTAAAATAAAAATAGATTATAAAATTTTTGGAGGCTTAGATTACGATGGAAGGGTATGTTCCCCAAGATAACCTCTCCATAATAACTTATTGGGAGATTGGTGAGATTCGAAAATTTCCACCAAATAAAAAAGCAACTAAAAAGGACACTTTCTACGCGCGGCACACGTGGCGCGTGGGGGAAGGAGCCAAATTCAGTGCTGTAGATCCCACCAACGTGGGTTCATTGAGTACTTGATTTAGGGAATCACAAGTTAATCCCACGCGCAGAAGATTCGCGCTTGTATGCACCTCCTACCTTAAGTGCTTCCCACGTATACGCTTGACATGCGGGTTACGGAACAGTGAAAACCAACCAATTAAGAGGCTGACACGTCTCCCATAAAATCAAGGCCATTCGTCTGTCACCGTCTGCGAAATACCACGTTCTCCTCAGCGAGTCCCAACTTCATCCTTAAATCAAATTAGTTGTTGTTTACTAACTTTTATTTTTTAAGAATTAAAATTTAAATTAAAATTTAAATAATCCATTTTTAAAAATTCTAAATATATCTGAAACGTACTCTAACACAAAAATTAAAAATTCATAACCCATGATTAAATAACCTTGAAAATTCATAATGAAATAGATAAANTTTTTTTTTTTTTTTTTTTGCGTGAAAAAATAATTAATCTTATTTGGATTATTAATTTTTGTATATAGACGGATGAAGTTTTGAATATCTATTCATGCGGGGGCATTGTTGAAATTTAAGAAAAGTGAAGGGCTAGATTGAAATTTATATAAACAATAGGACCAAATAGAAATCTGAAGTGTAATTTAAACATTTTTTAAAAAATTATTATTATTTTTATTTACAGTTCCAAGGGGGAAAGAGAGAGGACTTCTTCTTCTACTTCTTCTTCTTCTTCTTCTTCTTCTTCGCTGTATTTCTATTCTGTCTGACTTCACAGTCTTTCGCCTCTCCTTCTTCTCCATCACAATGAATCTTTCACTCCCCTGAACCACCCAACCATTCCTGCATTTTTTTTAACAATCATGCCATCTCTCTCCGCCGCCCCACCGCCGCTCACCGTCAGCCACCGCCACCACCACCACCGCCCAAGCCGTCTTTTCATCATTCTAGCCACATCCATAACCGCATCGCTTATCATTCTCCTCTTGACCATTTTCCTTCTCTACCGCAAACTCTCCCGCAACCGAACCGCTCCTTCAGAAACCCACCAAGAAAATCCCCAAAAACTCCCCCGCCGTTTCTCCTACTCCCTCCTCCGCCGCGCTACGGCGGCGTTTTCTCCCTCCAACCGCCTCGGCCACGGTGGTTTCGGATCCGTATACAAGGCCGTCCTCCCCTCCGGCCTCTCCGTCGCCGTCAAAATCATGGACTCCCCCGGTTCTCTTCAGGGGGAGCGCGAGTTTGACAATGAGCTCTCGATCGCCTCTGTGCTTAACAACCCTAACATTGTCTCCCTTCTCGGCTACTCTTCCGACCGGCGCCGCAGAAGACTGATTCTAGTTTACGAGCTTATGCCCAATCGGAGCCTTCAGGATGCCCTGTTCGATCGAAAGTGCCCCGAGCTTATGCCATGGCGTAAGAGGTTCGAAATTTCTCTTAGCGTTGCTTCTGCTTTGCAATATCTTCACCATATTTGTAACCCCCCTGTGATTCATGGCGATATTAAACCTAGTAATATTCTGCTAAACGCCGATTTCGAGGCTAAAATTGGGGATTTCGGCCTCGCAAGGCTGAAATCGGAGGAGGAAGAAGGGGATGATGGTGGTAGAGGTAGAGAGATTATCGGAGATAATGGGTCGATTTTGGAGGAAAACGAGAGTGTTCTGATTTCTGAGTTTGAGGAGAATGTTGGTATGGATCGTTTGGCTGATAGCTGTGTGGTTACTGTTCTTGATTCGCCGGAGATGGTGGCGACACCGGCTACCGATAAAGTGAGTTTATCAGAAGGGAATTTTGATAGGATTAGTGTTGAGGGTGGGATGGAGAGGAAGAAGGGTGGGTCTGGAAGGGATTGGTGGTGGAAACAGGAAACTACTGCCATTGATGGTTTAGAATCTGGGAGAGTGAAGGATTATGTGATGGAATGGATTGGAAATGAGATCAGTAAAGACAGACCCAAGAATGAATGGGTTGAATCTAAAAGCTCCATTGCTTCTTCAAGTGGGAAAATGGAGCAGAAGAAGCAGAAGAGGAGATTGGAATGGTGGGCTTCTTTGGATGAAGGGCGAATGAGGAAGCGAGAGAAGAACAGGAAGAAGCCAAGGGAGTGGTGGAAGGAGGAGTTCTGCGAGGAACTTGTGAGGAAGAAGAAGAAGAAGAACAACAGCAACAACAAAGAGCTCAGCTCAAGTAGTTGCAGAGATTTATGGTGGCAGCGAGATGAAGATTCAATCAATGAGAGGAAGACGAAGAAGAAGAAGAGTAGCATTGATTGGTGGTTGGATGGATTGAGTGGCGATCTTAGAAATGGAAGAAGAAATAGCCTAGATGAAATACCAAAGAGTGGTGGAATCAGTAGCACTCCTAGTATGAGAGGAACAGTTTGTTATATCGCCCCCGAATACGGCGGGGGCGGGCAGATATCCGAGAAATGTGATGTCTATAGCTTCGGTGTTTTGCTACTCGTTCTAGTTTCGGGGCGGCGACCACTACAGGTTATGGCGTCTCCGATATCAGAATTCGAGAGGGCTAATCTGATCTCGTGGGCTCGACAACTCGCGCGCAATGGGAAACTGTTGGATCTGGTGGATCCATCCATTCATTCGTTGGATAAGGAACAGGCATTGGTTTGCATTACAATTGCATTACAATGTTTGCAGAGATCAGCATCGAAACGGCCTAGCATGAAGGAGATTGTGGCAGTTCTTACAGGGGAGGCGGAGCCGCCCCATTTACCGTTCGAGTTTTCTCCGTCGCCGCCGTCGAACTTCCTGTTCAAGTCTCAGAGGAAGGGCGGAGAGTAGGTGAGGTGAGGTGAGGTGAGGTGGGTTATATTTTTTAGCGAGTTTTGATTGATGTAAAGTTGTTGTGGAAATGGGTGTTGGTGTGTTTAGGACTCCCATGGCGTTAAGTTGGTGAAATTTTAGAAAAAGGGGAAGTGGGATTATTATTAAAAGGAGAGTGAAGAGAATAGCATGACCAAAAAGGGGAAAGCTCTTTCCTTAATCCACAAACTTCATAACTGCACTCACACCCTCAAATCATCCCATCACTTGACTTTCACCTCTCATAAAGCTCTCTAAAACGCCAAACCTTTTACTTTTAAAGTTGACATTTTTCCCCTTTTCTTTGTTTCTGTGCTTAACTAGCATCAGTTACAGTATGACCTTTTTCCTGCCAAAAGTGAAGGGGGAAGGTCCACTCGGGTTGAGTTGGGTTGGCTTTTTTAACCTAGAAAAATACACCAGCATGTAACAAATCTTATAAACTATTTTAAAATAATTGGCATGTAATTCTTTATTTGAGTTTGGATCTTCAAATCCATATTAGATTGTAATGAGCAGTTTCTATATAAAAAAAAAAAAAATAATAAATATATATACATGTTCAGAGTTTACAACAAATTGAGCATAAACTTAATTTAAAAGATGTTTGTGCGGGGTAGAAAGTCAAATTCTCACCTCCATATTTTATGGGATAATAATAAATAAATAAATAAATAAATAAATAAATAAATAAATAAATAAATAAATAAATAAATAAATAGTCCTAATTTTCCTTCTTAAAACCTTTCATTTACAATTACCACTAGGGATTAAATATATTTTTAATTGTAATTTTAAAAAAAAAGGGTTAAATTGAGTTATTTTTCGTTTTGTTTTGGGATTTTAATAAATCAAATAATAAATTCCCTAACGAGACTCATGACCGCAGCAGCCCGTCGATGGTCAATGAGGTCAACGTTATGAAATCCCATGTCATCAAACCATGCCAGCACCTGGGCTCCACATCCGGTCAACATCTTCACAAAATCCTGCTGTCGGTCAACCATTGGATCTCCGCCGAACCCGATGACCAGGCACCGTCCCAGCTGTCCGATCAAGTCCTTGTGGGGGCCCCCCACCATTGGATTGCAGTAGCGATGGTCCTGATCCATCCCCTTGGGCAGAGCGAGTTCCCACATGAGATCCAGCACCGGCAGCGGCAACAATTGGTCGGTCGCAAATCGGAGCTCGGAATTAGTCCTCTGAACTCCTCCGAACATGGGCTGGTTCATGACGATTCCGGCGACCTTCAGAGGGTCGAGATGAGAGGCCGCGGCCGCAGCCTTGAGTCCAGCGAAGAAGGCAATGTTGCCGCCGCAGCCGACGCCGTAAAGGTAACAGCGGGAGAAGTCGCCAAAATCCTTGAGCCATGGGTCGCCGTGGGGATCCGTCATTTGGGTTTTGACCCAGAGGAGAGCGTCGGCGGCGTCGTCGTACTGAGCCGGGAGGCGGCTCTCGGGGGCGAGACGGTAGTTGACAGAGATGGCAATGGCGGGGATTTGGGCGACAAGGTCGGCGCAGTTGCGGTGAGTGATGAGGTCGGAAGCGGTGTGGAGGATCCAGCCGCCGTGGTGAAAGTAAATGAGGATGGGGAGACGGGCGACGAGGCCGTCGTTGGCGGGGATGTTGGTGGGGCGGAAGAGGCGGAGGGAGGTGGAGGAGGAGGGGTTGAGGGGGAGGTCCTTGAAGGAAACGGGGTCGGCAGGGGCAGGGGAGGAGAAGGCGGGGAGGTGGAGGAGGCGGGAGAGGGAGCCGTCGGGGTTGAGGGAGACGCTGAGATGGTGGTAAGGGTTGAATCTGGACATGGTATTAGAGCGGCGCATGGTGGTGGGAATGGGGAAAATGGGGGAGGAGGTTTCAGAGAGATACATTGTATGAGGATTTGGATGTGAATGAATGAATTGGAATGAATTGGAATGAATTGGAATGAATGAATGAATTTGAATGACCTTGAATGAATTTGAATGACTTTGAATGACTTTGAATGTGAATGAAAGGAAGGAGGAAGGAGGAAGTAGAAGAAGAAGAAGAAGAAGAAGAAGAAGAAGAAGAAGAAGATGATGAAAAATTATGGTGGAAGGAGGAGAGGAAAAGACGGGAGTGTGAGGAATTTTTGGTCATCCAAATTCGAATCATAATTTCTACCATATAAATATTTGATTAATCACAATAAAATTTGTACGGTTGGAAAGAAAGCTAAATAATGGAGAAAGTAGGAGCCCAAGTTCAGAGGTGGAGACACAATTGTTGATAGGGCCACAACATTTCTTTCTCGGATGAACTCACTCATTTTTCATTACTCATTTTTCTATTATCATGTTTATCACCTTCAATACAATAATACATACTTTCAAAATTGGTCATGTTCAGGCATACACCTTGCCCACTTCTTACCATTTTATTTTATTTTATTTTATTTTATTTTATTTTATTTCAAAGGAAGGTGAAGAAATAGTCTCTGCTGCATGCGGGACGACTGCATCAAGTCATCGACAGAGATCAATGAAAAATGAAGATGATATTAAATTTGAACCATCCAAACTACACACAATTTCTTCCTTCTGCTCCTTATGGAGACACGTACAAAACGAACACCAGCTTATTTTGGTCACTAACAATTTTTAGTAGAAGGCGATAACCTATTACAAGAGTGACGTTAACTGGAAAAATATAACACTTGCTGAAAAATTAGTCTCCTTTTGAACTGCAAAATCAACAACGCAGTTCTTGACTCACATTTTCTGTACTCAATTTTCAGACGACAGATTTAGTACTCCTTGTTTCCAAAATTCTTGCACCAGAGCTGTGAGGGAATTGGCCGAACAGGATTGTGCGGCCGTTGCTGCATGGGAAAAGAAATGACGAGGTTACGAGGTTACTTGCTGATGGTACTTGAGACAAATTCAAATCAGAAATGTCAGAAAAACTTGCTAGTATGAGTGTCCAAGGAACAGCATCTGGTTCCAATGTGAATGAATGACAAGGTCTATTTAATCTAGTACACATGCTCTATCAGGAATATATATATATATATAAAGGGAGGGGGTGCTTCCTACAAAAAAAAAATAATAATAATAATAATAATAATAATAATTCAAAATTCGTTCAAACACTATGGAAGGCTAAGCAAGTCAGATATAAAATGCAGCAGTTGCCTAAATACGGACATGACAAAACCTACAACTCATTCCAATCTTGAGCACCAGCTTTAATAAAAGATGACATGTTGCCAAGTACTAGCTTCACTTTTTAAGGATTTATATGTTCTTTATTCTCAATTAACACCAATATGGAATATTCTGTGTTGCCAAGATGAAACTTTCAACAACATATTTTTACACCATTCCTTTCCAGTATCAAGAAAAGATATGAACCAATAATTTTATCCTTTGTAAAACAAATATTTTTTTAAAATAATTAACTTTGAGTTCGTTTATCGATCAATAAAGCAACTTAATCCAAACAAGTGCAACATATTTGAACCAGATCCATAGAAACTCAACCCAACTAATTTAGAGGTTAAATGGATGACAATATGTTTATTTAACCACCCACCTTAACATCCCAGGTATGAAGCACAAACACTCACTCAGTGTTAGGTGGAGTGTCTGTGTCAGTCATGTGCTAGATATCCCGGTCGTACAACTTCGACCGTGCAGCGATATGATCTTGATATGTTCATGACAAGCCTTACCGGGAACTCAAGCTCTATATTCATTTTTTGTCTCTTTGTGGCTTCGTTGGATCTTAGGCAAGGTTTGTATTTGCCAACCGAACACAACTTGTGTGGAATCCAAGCTCGTTCGGCCACACACACCACCTGTGGGTACATGTTCAATCATCTGTGACTTAACTGACTTGCCTCTACACTAGACCCAGTCATCTGGCTCGACATTGCCTCTACTTGGGGTTAAGGTCTCTCAATGCAACATTGCATCTCAACTTGTCATCTTGGTTCCCAATTAACACAGCCTTCATGTCATGATGTCATCGGCCATCACAGCTTGCTCGGTCATGTCCATCGAGAATGGGCCTATATGTTGTTTATAACATCGGGTCATCCCAGACATCCATCCATTTGGATTCTATTGAGGCATTGGACCCTCCCATGTTCATGCCATATCGTTTACGGATAGCGGGTGCATATATCAACCTCCGACACATGGGCTAGCGTAAAGTCGGCATACCTGTGTCGTCTGATATTGTCCTTGAAAGACCCATTTCAAAGAAAGTCACCTGAGACACTTGTCTCGCAAAGCTCGCCCTCACTATGACAAATGCATGTGCCACAAGGTAGCTCACTTAGGCCACAAGGCCAAGTGGTGGTAGAGAGCTAACACCATGTCTCCCCCCTATAGTACATTTTGAGGCAGTTCAAATCTTTATATAGAAGACATCATTTGGGTGAGCGGTCATACGGCACTGTGGAGCGTCTATCAGATATCCAATTGACACCAAATTTGGTGAGCTTTCATTTTTCATATAGACAAACTTAACTCCAGAGCCGCATGCTAAAACTCATATTGAAATCCCAACTAGGCCAGGGGCCCTATCCAGCCCTCTCCGAGATTGTTTACATCTCAACTTGGCTTTAATGCACACTCTTGATGTGTTGGATGATGCACCGTCTTCCTTAGTCGCATCATGACACTTGTCTGTCTTGGCCCTCACGTGGCCAGATGGGCGCCACTTGAGGGTTGCCACCATGTTTGTCCACATGTGGGGGGTCACAACCTACTATCTTCATAGTGAGGTTGTGACATTAGACATGCATATGTCTGACACGCCAAAGCATGCCAACGTACATGCCCAATATTTTGTTTTTTTTCTTTTCATTTATTCTTTTTTAAATTCAGACGTGCAGGGAGATGCGCAGTACGTGAGCATCGTAACTTTTCAACCATGCAACATCATGTTTTTAACTCGAACATTGCTAGTCTTAAGGCAAACTCTAGCACATCACATCCTTTTTCTCGAGTCTTTTTGCTCTATCGAACCTTAGACAAGGTTCTTTTTACTCCAAACCAAGCTTCATTTACTTTGCTCCAACACTTGTTTTGAACAATTGTTGGAACACATCACACACATGAGCATCCTCTCATTCATCAACGACATCATCTCGACCTGTTTGCAACTTGGCTTTCTCTCACCAACGTACGCTGCTTTCTCGTACATTTCAATGCTTTCACTTCTCTTAACAAACTTTCTTTGCCTCGATCTTGCCTCTAATCTAGGTCAAAGTTCTTTCGAAGCATCATCACATCTTTTCTTACATCTTAGTTCTCGGCCACTTGGTCGTCCACTTCTACACCAAGTCAAGACTTTGTCAGGATGAGCCTCAAGTTCCTTTCGAAGCATCATCACATCTTTTCTTACATCTTAGTTCTCAGCCACTTGGTCGTCCACTTCTACACCAAGTCAAGACTTTGTCAGGATGAGCTTTGACCTTTCACGGAGTCAAAACTAACTTATAAAGTTCACTTGAAGCTTCCTACCACTCAATAGACCAAAAAGTATCACTACCAGGTCAACACTAGCTTCCAAAAGCTCACTGGGTTCTCACCCATACTTTAAGACGCCATCCCAAATCTTAAAATGGCATGAAGTTTCATTATGCATTCCGGCACGTTTACGAGAATTGACTCTCAAGTCCTTCGTACTTACCAAATCTTACTAGACATCCATCCACTATCAAAGCATGATAACACTTGCGACCATGTCATATCAATCGAGCATAGCATACAAAAACCCCATCATATACCACAACCTCCGACCCTTGGGATAGGGTGCACTTTTGACACAACCATGCCACCCAACACAGTCACTAAGTTGCTCGTTCTCAAAAGAAGTCACCCAAGGCACTTGTCGCATAAGACTCGCCTATGCCATGACACATGCATATGCCGCGAGGTAGCTCACTTGGGCATCCAAGCCTAGGGGTGGTGGAGAGACAACACACTCATAAATTATAAGGCATTTTTTATCTATCACCCATGGACATCAAAATAGAAAAGGATCACTTGTCATCGTGGAGTGCCCATTTTAACTCCAATGAACAAAAAATTTGACAGGCTTGCATATCCCATTTATACACACATAACTCCAAAGTCGCTCGTCCAACCTCACGATAGAACCTTGCCTTTTAGGGAACCCTTCTAGTCCCCTATAAGCTTGTCTTTGACACTTTTAATGCCACGGTTGTTTCTAACTCACTTAGAAAAGAAGCTAGCTTATACAGACTTGTTTTTTCTTTTTTATTCCATTTTCATTTTTTGTGAGCTTTTATCCCCTNAAAAAAAAAAAAAAAAAAAAAAAAAAAAAAAAAAAAAAAAAAAACTATAATTGCAAATTAGGTTGGTCAGTGTGGTAAGAGCTCAAGAGTGGGTGGCTAAAGGAGCTACTTCCAAGCTTCCAACTATTAGTGTAGTGACTTTCAGGGAAGGAAATGAATGATACTTGAGATCAGCTTTAGAGGCAATATCCTTATCTAAATAGAATATCCAAGTATTGGGCTCAATGCAAAAGGTCAACAGAGTGTAGCTGACTTGGTTCCAAAGCATCCAGCCTCTTGAAAAAATTGGTGGATCAATTGGTGCAACCAAGAAAGTTATTTCAATGTTGGCAATTTCATGAGATTATGGAAGGGTAGATTGATGATAGAATAACCTTTGGGAATAGAGATGAAGGCATGGACAATATGTTTGAACAAAAAATCATTTCTCGTTTGATATAATGAAAATGCTTAAAAGTTCAAGGATATAAATTCCCAAAGAGAGTGAAAGAGAAATTAAAAACAGCAAAAACTACCATGTAGAGAACAACTATGAACACGAACTTTTTATAAACCTAACAAAATACATCACCATAAAAAATGGCTTCGTTATTGACTTTAGCTATCATTTTGAGAAAATTAAGAATATTGAGGAGGGCATTCTAAATCTGCTTTCAAATCTACCGCTATGGCTTTTACTTTGTACTTCTCAGAAAGGGTGGAGTAAGCATCATTGAGCTCTTGTTTAATTGGAGAAGAATCTCTAACTTCTTTCTGAAAAAATATTCTACTTTGCATAGAACCATTTCAAGATGAATCCAAACTGAAAGTTTATCTAGAATTTGACTCCATAAAAGAAGCTTCAATAGGCAAGACACAAAGGAATGCACCACAATACAATTTGAGGAGAAAGTACGCAGCCCCTTAAACCTCCATGAAATTAGTGCAAAAATAGTAACTCTTGAACGAAGACAACCAAAAGTCTTCTTGGAAAAGAAAACACCTTAAAAACTTTGAAGTTTATGTTTCCCTATTCTATAAAACAAGGAACTTCTCGTAACTGAAGATCACATGTCTCGTGGACAATATTTTAGAGACTATTTACATCGAAGATCATATTTATCCCAAAACCAATGATCTTCTTTGACTCCACCACAATCATCCAATATCATATGATGCAAAATACTGATTAGACCCATCCAGACCAAAAGTATGCTGAACTCTTAAGCATTCAATAGTCCGTTTAACAAAAGGTAAGACAAGAAATGTATGTTTCTCTAGAAAAATTGGTTCCTTTCGACATAAGAGAACAAGATTCGACCCTAAATAAACCATGCTCTATATTTGTAGTTAGACCCTTCCCTTTTTAGTTAAGGTCGAATTGACGTGAATTCAAGCTCAATTTTCCCTACACCAACAAGTCTGTCTAGAGGGGGGGAAATAGAATGAATCCACATTTCATCCCGCCAAAAACGATAATTAAAAGTACATAAAGATCCATAAGTTGAATAGCTTTCATCGCTAAAGAAAACAAAAAAGAAAAAACAAGGAATAGATAGACAAAAGTGGGGATATAAGAACCTCAAGCTCTGCAGATTTCATAGCAACAGGAATGCAGACGAGAACGATGCCAGCCATGGCAATGGCGGTATTGCGTTTCCAATGCTTGGGCCGGCAATAAGGTCCTCCGCTCATGCTCCAAACCTTAGCCCTAAAGTCACCATGGGCTTCTCCATGTTCACCTCCTCCCATGGTTTCGCTGCTCTCTGAAACTGGAGATCAGAATGGCGATCAAAACCAAAATCATAGTAAACGAATTAGCAATGAACTAAGATCCATATACACACGAAAACAAATTAGAAATCAGCTCGGAGAAATGGATCGGGAAGAGATGGATTTCGTCGATCTCAGTACCTGAAAATTGGGGGATTTTAATCGCTAGCGAACGAGGAAGATGTTGTGTATACTGAAGGCCGTGTTTTCGGAAACTCTATCGGCAAAAACGTGGGTGAGCGAGGAGATTTTAAACCATTTTGCAGTTGAACCGGACGGCCTAATAAATATACATATACATTTGTGAACAAATCAATTTAACCTCAATTTCTTCTTCTTCAAAAAAAAAAAAAAAACTTATTTATTAATGACTAAATTAAAAGTTCAAAAGTTCAAAATAAAATGTTTTATGGATCTATTAGCTAAATTGCTTGAATTCTACTTGGTTCATCTACTTTCATCTTTGAATCATTTTAGTCCTTGTAGTTTCAAAATAGCATTACTTTTAAGATTTAGTCATTTTGGTCCGATTCAATCATGCTCAATCAACCATGGTTAATGTCTTTCGTCTCGGGTGCTGCAAGTGTCAATCTGAACGAAGCAGGAGATATGGCATCAGTTTAATAAAACTCCTTTTATCAATGATTTTTTATTAATAATCTCTATATTCATGATCAATGACTTGTTTATCGTTGAGCTGTAATTAGTTAAAAAGAAATGAAAGCTCCTTCTTTCACCAAAAAAGAAAAGCTTCAGTAAGCTTTTTTTTCTATTTAAAGACTCATCTGATGTTGAGCAAAACTCGAATTTAATAGTATACATACATACATACATACATCCAAGAAGCCTATATTCATCCAACAAAGTGTACATTCTCATACACTCTCAGAAACAACACCTCCCATGATGAAGCTGAGTGTTAACATTAGTACGAAGACGAGCCTCGTTGCTGCTTCCTTTGCCCTCTCTGCGTGTTCACGCCGCCCTTTGATTCTCCATGTTACCAGCAGGTGGTTTTGATGACAGTGGTGATGGATGATCTTCCGGGGTTGATTTGGTCAAAGATTAACAATATCCAGGAGCCCATATTCATGTTAATTTAACTTCGTGCATGTTCGGGTATGAGGTGATGACGCAATTCTGTCGATGCACCAGCAAGTTCTGCAGCCGATTTCGGTTCAGTACCCACAAGAATAGTTGTGTTGAAGCAATGAAAAATGATGATGAATTTGGTTTTACCTTGAGCTGTGAAATTGAACAATGGCGGTAGTGCTTGGCCGTTGGGTAAACATGCATTTGGATCTCTCAAATCGTCAAAGAAGGGGTGCGCACAAGCCTCCAACTGCGATCAAAAAGGCCACTTCATTGTCCTAACCCATCATGTAAGGGACTAACAATATTTGCAATTTCAAAGAAACAAAGTCATTGTCAAATAAGTAATGATTCTTACCGCGGTGCAACGTAGGTTGGGCGAATACTGGAGCAACCTTGACACGAGATCTATGGCATCTGCAGGCATTCTCATGTGAAATATCTGAATATTACAACTTCAATGAGAATTCCACCCTCATGACAGAGAAAATAAAAGATCCATAACTATATAATTTTGCACGAAAATGCAAGAGACCTTATGCCACGGGTGTGCTTTAATCTGAGGAAATTTGAATTCGGTGTAATTTGGGTTCATGCACTTGATTTCCTCTCTGGTTGGTGTTCCCAATATCTAATTCACGTGGTAGGGAAAAAAAAGTAAAAATCAGATAAGTGACTTTGTTTCGATGTTGAAATAAGTCAACAAAGGTCGATCATACCTTGATGATCTCTACCAATTGATCAACACCACTTTCACCAGGAAAAAGAGGCTGCAAACAATTTACATGTCCATCACACATCAGAAAGACCATGAAAATAGATTGTTGATGTACACATAGTGAAACGATTATGAAATCATAACACAGTTGTAATCTGAACAGACAATGCCCTACAACTTCAAGACAGACACTAAAGTGAAGACTTACCTGTCCTAAAAGAAGCTCAGCCATTACACAACCAACCGACCACATATCTATGGCATTGGTGTACTCTGTTGCCCCGAATATGAGTTCGGGGGCCCTATAATACCGTGAACAAATATAAGATATGTTAGGTTCTCCTGGCATCTGAAATTGAAAATTAAATTGCATCAGATCATGAATTAATAAATTTCCTCAGATAAGAATCAAATCCAAATTCAGGTTATATTCATACCAACATCTTTGCGCTCCCAAAATCACATATCTTTAGTTGATGAGTGTGAGGATTAACCTGCAGAATGAGCAGAATGAGCAGAATAAAATGAGCTGCAGGTAATAGATAACTACCAATCACTTCTACCTCAAACTAACTTTCAATTTAAGTAACCTCTTTACGGAAGAACTAAACATCATAATAAGCATAATTACTTGGAAGTTCCTTATCATTTTAATATGTTTATACAAAGTGAGATTTGATAACTGTTAACATGGAAACATTGTTGAGGATTAAGGTTTTGGCCAGCCTTTGACAACTTGGCTGTAGTATATGCAGCATACGTGTGCAGGTAGGTAGTGTCATCCTCGATTAGATCTCTTGTATAATGTGTTCACAATACCACTTACTTGAACATTTTTCAAAAAGGCGGTGGATATAGTTTTTACAAACTAAGAATTTTCAAGTCTGGATCACATCTTTGGAGCTCTTAGTTCGCCTTGGCTTGTAGAAGATATTGATGAATTATGATGGAGGTTCTATCTCATTTGCCTTTTGATGTATCTTCGAGAGTGTGACAATTTTAGCTTGGAGAGTCTCTTGCTAGTTTTCAATGCCTTGGCTGGATGAAAATTTTGAAGGAGTTCTATAATATTTTCCATTAGGCCCTATTCTTTCAGATTTAAGCCATTTCTATATAGTTATTTCGGTTTCAGTTTAGCTCCTTTCGTTAGGCTATCTTCAGTTTTCTCTAGGTTTCTCTTNTTTCTCTCAATGAAAGCATGGTTTTTCAATGAGGAAAAAAAAAAAAAACAAAAAACAAACAATCAAGCGATGAAGAAAACTAAGCAAAAGGAATTGTTGGATGGTGGAAAAAGGGAAAATGTCCTACCAGTAGATTCTGAGGCTTGATATCACGGTGACATACTCCTACGACCTGATGCAAGTAATTTAGAGCCCGGCAAATCTGGAGAAGAGAGAACAGAAGCTAAAGCATTTGTACGGAGTGTTGCAACAGTCAAATGTGGAAAGTTAAATACTACTCATGCCATCAAATCAACAGCTAACTGAGGGTTTACCTGATATGTATAAAGCTGCACATAAATAATAGGCATACTCCGGTGCGTCCTGATATAATGCTTAGAAACTTTGTAGACAGTTTCGGATATATACTCCAGGACAAGGTTGAGGTATAGCTCATCTTTATCAGTAGTGGAAAAGAAACAATGTTTTAGTTGCACGATGTTAGGATGGTTGAGCATGCGCATAGTCTGGAGTTCCCTGTTCTTATATCTCTTATCCTGCAGCACCTTTTTTATTGCTACGGCTTCATTTGTTTCCAAACACTTGGCCTATAACAATGTACATGTAAATTTCAAAAGTTGCACCAACCTCCGGATCCAAAAAGAACCAGAACAGGCACGGCATAATCAAGTACCTGAAAGACAACACCAAAAGAACCAGTACCGACCACGCGCTCTGCCATATAGGAGATCGTCTGCAACAAAGTTACAATAGCAAAGAAAATTTTCAAACAACTCTAACCAATTACAAGAAATCATAGACCATAGGATTTTATTGAAAACGTTACAATGAAGTATGTCATATCTTTCATTGTAACATAACAAGCAGATTTAAAATGTCACCTGTTTGGGGATTCCATTTCGACCACCAACTGTAGTTGCAATTATCTGGCCGGCTTCTGTCCCATTGCCATTCACGACATCAGGTTCAAAGTCCTAAAACGGAGGTATAGCAAACAGAATCTCAATACTTGTTTCTATTCAATGGCTTCAACAATTTAACCAGACGTGTCCAAGTCCATCACACAAACACTTTCCGCATGGTCTAGATATCAAAGTATACAAGATAGTCGCATTTCGACTGCTATAAGTTCAATATGTGAAGGTGAATCACAATGTACAGAGTGAAAATGGTATGACAAATATGGAAAATACAGACAATTTTTTAAAACCAACAACAAAACAAGGAGCTATATTTGAACTTGGAAGTTATCTAAGAATAACCTTTTCATCATGGTTGGATTTCTCATCTCTAATTCTCATTTCACGCATTTCCCTTGGAAGATGATCAAAACCAGATTTCTCTGCTCCAGCCGTTGATGAAATGTTTGAAGTGCTCGCAGCATTATCCAAAGAAGTGCAAACCAAATCCGGGTCTAAACCAGAGGCAACTCTTTCGACATCATCGGAAACCCCATCAACCTTCTGTTCAGTTTCTTGATCAACTTTTGCTCGCTTTATGCCAAAATCTCCACCCTTAAAAAAAACACATTAATAAGGAGACATTCTAAAAAAATGATGAAATCGAAGACATCTAACACCATAGCATTGAAAGTATCTCAATTATGGTAAGAGAGAATGCATGATGTTCCACCACGTCATAGAATTTGAATATTAGTTTAGTTGTTCCCCGACGTGACCGAAAGCAAAACCATTAAGAATTTGAACAAGCCGAATCGGTTTCAAAACGGAAAAAACGACAAAATCAATTAGTTCAAAATTAGAAAGCTTAAAAGAAGTAAAAAACAAAAATTGAAAGGTAAGTAATTATGAGGTGAGCTTCCAGATTCCAGTGGATCGGGCATTCCAAATTCGAACTCAATTTCCCAAATCGCAAAAGAAAAAATAATTGAGCATGAAAAATTATACTCACCGGGTCAGAAGAAATGGAAGTCCGACCAGAAGTAATGCTCTTAAGACGACGCATCATATTCATGGCGATTATTGATTGGGTCGCGTCCTCTCACCTCCCAACAGAGAGATGAAACCCTAATTCGCCCGAAAAACACCCCCTCGACGCAAAAGTCCGAAGGAAACACAGAATCATCCGCCCGAAACACAGCCCCTGAACGTAGATTTTTCTGCAATGGGCAGAGAAGAAAGAGGGAATTGAGGCAGAAGAAGAGAGAGAAACCCAGATCTCTCTCTCCTCCAGCTGCTAAAGAGAGAGCTGAAGAGAAGAAGGGCAGAGAAAAAGGGAAGGGAAGGGAAGAAGGGAAATTAGGTTTAAAAGCTTAGAGAAGGCATAGTTCGAAGATTTAGATTTGGTGAAGGACGGATCAAAACCAATCATTGGATCCCGCTTCTTAACGTACGTCGGTCAAACCAGGATCCTCTGCCTCTCCTCTCCATGCCTCATTGCCCCTCCTTCCTTTTCCCAATTTGCCCCTCCTTCCTTTTCCCAATTTGCCCCTCCTTCCTTTTCCCAATTTGCCCCTCCTTCCTTTTCCCAATTTGCCCCTCCTTCCTTTTCCCAAATTGCCCCTCCTTTTCCCAATTTGCCCCTCCTTCCTTTATATTATGCTACGACATTAATATGATATTTTAGAGGCTAAGTTTGTAATTTAAGAGTAAAAATGTCCAAATATTTTCAAATGGACCTAAATGTGTGGGCTGCCTAAATAAATGGGCTACAAACAATCTATATAGGGTGGCTACTTAAATGGGCTTGTTAGTAAAGGTCCTTTTATATATATAAATATATATATTGTTAAAATTGGGTATACCTAATAAACCATATTTCTTTTTCTTTTTCTTTTTCTATGGTAATTTTTCAAAAAATAATATATATATATATTTTTTTTTTGAAAAATAATTACCTTTGAGACCCATTAAAGGGAAAATCATAATTAATAGAAAAGTGTGTGTGTGTGTGTGTGTCCAATTATTGGTATATTTGTTTAGATAGAGCCTAAAAAATGAGACAAGATTGTAGAAAAATGAGAACAATTATTAAAGTGGCTTCTCTCTTATTTGATACATTATAAGATATTTGAAGGGCTACCAAATTAACACATAAACATTTGTGAGATGTCACACTCAAAATCAAAGAGGAAAAGAAAATGTAAAACAGAAGATTGATATTGACATCCTAACTCCCTTGAAAATGATGAAGGTTAAGTGATGGAAAATAATTGTGTAAGTATATACAGGCTTCTTCTAAAAGATGACCAAACAATTATCAACAAACTAGTACTAGCTCCTCAACTCCTCCAACAAAATGTACTTAACCACGGTATCAATTTTCCATAGTCCATATGGCCTAAGCGAGCTATCTTGTAGCAAATATGCTTGTTACTGTATGAGCAAGTATTACAACACGAATGTCTCATGTCTCGGGCTACTTTCTTTGAAATAACTTTTTCAAGAACAGTATCAGACCAGGCGTCGGAGGTTAGTATATACACCTCCTATATTTGTATGGAGTCTATAAATGATTTAACATGGACATGGGAGGGTCCATGCCTTGATAGAATCCAAATGGTTGAATGTTCGAGAGACCTCGATGATAGGAAAGACACGTGGGTTGGTTCTCGGTGGACATGACCAAGTAAGCTACGATGACTTATGACATCCCGAGAGTTGGGATGACATCAAGATACATGGGTCGTGTTGATTTGAAACCAAGATGACAAGTTGAGATCTAACGACAAATATGAGAGACCATGGAGTAGAATAGAGGTAAAGTCGAGTCGAGTGACTTGGCTCAGAGTATAAACAAATCAGATAGAGTCGCATACGATTGAACATGCACGCAAAGGTGACGTACGTGGCCGAATAACCTTAAATTCTACAGAGTTGTGTTCGGTTGGTGGTGAAGGTAAACCTTACCTTAATTTATTTAAATAATTAGAGGGAGTGAACTTTTTTCTTTTCAACATTAAGCATGAAACTACAAGCTTGTTAAGAATCTAGAGAGAGAGAGAGAGAAACAACGTTATCAAGAAGATTCTCTCAGCATAATTTTTTAATAATCAATAAGATCAGTCAATTCGTTTTAAAATACAAATACATTTAAAAGAATGTTAAGAATGAGAAATAGAAATAGAATTGGGATCGAAAGTATGATCTTCATTCATGTTTACCACGTTTAAATAGGATACAAACTATCAACTAATACCTAAAAATAGAAAAAAATATATATCTAACTAAATCTGGTAAATAAATAAAATATACTATAAATCTAACCATAAATTGAAGAATATTAAGATATAATATCTAGGATATATTCCATAAATAATATATCTCAACACACCCCCTCAAGTTGGAGACCTCAAGTTGGAGAGTGTATGTTAATCACGTCCAACTTGTCTTTAACTTGTCTTTACGGTAGGTCAATAACACCCAAGTTGTCTTTCACTCTTGTCTTCTCAGTAATGAAAATATCCGTAAAAAAAATAGACCGCCTTTGATTGGTTTGCATTTTTAGACTTTCAAGAAATTATTGAATTTTCAAGAAAGATGCAAGACTCAGAAATAGACCGCAATGATTGACTCGAGGATTGGTAACTTGTCCCATTTAATTTGATTTGGAACAAGTGAATATCCTCCCTGATCACTTCTCGGTCCATGCATAAATGCTTTAGAAATAGACTGCAATGATTGACTCGAGGATTGATAACTTGTCCATTTAATTTGATTTGGAACAAGTGAATATCCTCCCTGATCACTTGTTGGTCCATGCATAAATGCTTTAGTGGATAATGACACCAAGATCGGTGCTTTGGATCACTTGAGAGGCTGTGAAAGAAAATACGAACATCTTGAATTTGTCACCTTAGAGCTTGGTGAGAAATTTGAAGATGCTTATAACGTATTCTTGATATTGGATGATTGACGATGGTAAAGACTTCACTGATTGGTTAGGGTTTGGCTTTAGGTAATACTCCCCTTGGACTCAGAGTCCAAGGGGGTATTAGGAATACCACGATCGATGCTTTGATATTAGGAATATCAAGATCGGTGCTCTGATACCATGTTAAGAATGAGAAATAGAAATAGAATTGGGATCGAAAGTATGATCTTCATTCATGTTTACCACGTTTAAATAGGATACAAACTATCAACTAATACCTAAAAATAGAAAAAAATATATATCTAACTAAATCTGGTAAATAAATAAAATATACTATAAATCTAACCATAAATTGAAGAATATTAAAATATAATATCTAGGATATATTCCATAAATAATATATCTCAACAAAGAAATTAAGGAAAATTGATTAATGAAGAAGAGGATCATAAATATAAAAAGCTGTCGGCATAGTCAACGAAGGAACCAAAAAAGAAAAGGGTTGAAAAGAATATTAAAGAGAATACAAATGAAAAAGGCCATAATACCGGGAGGCGTCGGCGGAGGGGAGGTCCGGTGGGAGCAGGTTCAAAAACAGGGAGAGGGTATATGATTGAGGATGGCGGTGGAACCCAGCGCCTGTCACCGCCATGGGTGGGTGGTGGCGGTCGGCGGTGGGCCAACCCGACGATGCTCTTCATTTCTGATTTAACCTTTCTCCCCCACTTTTCACCGTCTTCTATGTTTTTTTTTTTACAGTATACAAACCAAACACTCCCATAATTCCTGCCCATCTGCGGTTCCGGAATCCCAGAGATTAGACCCCCGACCCCACCAGTCTCCATCTAAATACCCTACTCAAAAAATAATAATAATAATAATAATAATAAAACGTCTCTCTCAAAAACGCCGTTCATCATTATCCCCGACTGTCACCTAATGTTCACCACGTGTATACCCCTAATTGGCCAGTTTAAACAAGCCGAAAAACTTGACATTAAATGTTACACTTTTCTCCCAACAGCTTCTGTCACCTATTTATTACGTTGTCAGACGGATGTGACTTCGTAACTCCACCTGCATCGGCGGCGCGTGACTCTACTCACCCCTAAAACAATATTAAATCCTTCCCTAAGTATTGCTCAACCAAGCTAATTAATTTCAGACAAACACAGATCAGGAAAATTACAAATTCCATTAAATCAAAGGAGGGAAAAAAATTCAAATACATAATTAACAAAAACACCCTTTTTTTTTTTCTCTCTTCTTCACAAGAAAACTAGAGAGGGTAAACTTGAGTCAATACCCGAACCACGACCACAACCACCACCACCCTACTATATATATATAAATTAGAAAGAAACCCTTTTTTCCTCTTTCCCGAGCCACCGACTGGGTGTCTAACACGGGCGGTTCGTTCTTGACTCAATACCCCCACCTCGCCCACCTTAAAAGACTTCACACTAACTCACATTTTTTTTATCCTTCTCACATACTGTTCACACAACCCTAGTATAGCAGTAATAATAATAATAACAACAAACAAATTACTGAGGGAGGGGTAAATTAAGTAAAATAAGTTTTTTTTTTTTTTTGGGTAAAAAAATATATAATTCCATCAGCACGTGGAGAGTCACGCGCGGATCGGGCATCAGGTTTCGCATTGAAGAGCGGCCTTGATCTTCTGGACGGTGCAAGAGATGAGATTGTTGACTGTTTCAACCGATTCCACGGTGAGCTTCGCTGTAGGGAGGCTATTCACCAGGATTTGAAATGCCACGGTGAGAAGGGACCCCCCGCCTGTCCCTCTCTCACCCTGCCGCCCTCCCTCCCCGCCACTCGGACTCCTCCCACCTGTCACCGCGCCGTCAGCCACAATCGCAAACCCTGAAGGCAAAAGCGCCACGTACGCCGAATCGCCGCCATTCATCACCACGTGCATTGCCGGGATGTCGACCGGCGCGTAGACCACAAGGGAGCCGGCCGCGTCTATGCATGTCTCTTGTAGAATCAACATACTGGTCTGGTTCGCATTCATAGCCTGCGAGTACGAAAAGAAAGAGCCCTCAAACTTTGCATTAATTTACAACAAAAGTCAAAAGCCAATGGGAAAAAAAAGGTAACTTTTTCTTTTTGGCATTAAGAGGAAAGTTGAAAAGGTGGGGGAATGGATCAGAAGAAAGAAAAGAAAAGTGGGTCACAGAATTCAGAGGAGACGTTGACAAGTTTTTTGTTTTTGCTTTTATGTTGACTTTTTTTCTCTTCTTTTTTCCCATCAGAAGCTGCAAAAGCAAACAAATGGGGCTCTGTAACTTTGCCTGCCGCCCCCACACCCCCCACCCCCCACCACTCTAAAACATGTCCTCGTGGATACTTCCAATTCCCAAAGTCGACCCTCTGATCCCCACAAACGATACATCTCCAACTCAGGGGCACATGCGTTATGGAAAAAGGCATCGTTTGGATATCAAAATATTATAATATAATAATAAGAATTCAGGTAGAGAGAGAGAAACCAAAACAACCCCTTTAAATAAATAAATAAAAGAGTTCTAGAGAGAAATATTACGCTGGCTCTTAATAGAGAGACGCAGTTGCCATGATCTTGGCCTTTGGCGATATGAGCCATCTCCTGCATGGGGCCGCCGTTGGATAGGATGTCCCATTCACTCCTCAGCCGCTCGTCACGGAGGAAATCAAAAAGTCGTTGGGGCGATACCGGGAGCCATACCGACGTAGCTGCACTCAACACAATGCCTGGAGGTTCCCCAGGATCGTCCACGCTCTTTCGTGTCATGACTCGGACGTCCTCATCGACGCTCCCGGCATTCAGCTTGTTCCATTTGTGCACTGTGGATGCACACACGCCTGCGCAGAAGTTGGCTGTCATTCGTTGCGCTAGCTTCAGCATGCTCCGCCTCCCCCCTGCAGTTATGGCTGCAGCAAATAATCATTAACAAACTTATAATAACATCCACAGTCAGTCAAGATGTTTATGCTGTCTTAAAAAAGAAACATGAGACGATAAGATACCGGTGTGGTCTCGTATTGGCGCAGCCGATGACATGAGAATGGCGAGGCATTCACATTGCCGTTGAAGGGTGGCAACCCACCGTTGTGCTCCGAAGCCCATGCCGGAGCTGAGTAGGGGACGGTAGAGCTGGTGGACTTGGCTATCATCGTACTCTGCATGTTCCACCCACGTAACCTGCTCCCATAATTGTAACACCTCAATAATTTACTAAATATTCATAAATTTGATTCACATAATAAGATCTTTAGCAAGTCAAAGCATGATCCCAGCAGATTGACCAACTTCATGTTTAAAAAAAGGGGTAAAAAAATTGAAGGGAATTTGTTTGACTGTTGTGGAAATCAGAAATGGTGAAGAGGAGAGAGAGAGAGAGAGAGAGAGAGAGAGAGAGAGGAGTCATTGGTGTTTGACTAAATAGTCGTTGCTTGGATTAAAAAAAGAGACTGACACATGAAGAATAGGCTGGAACCAGTTCAGACACAGATGCATTCATCTATTAACCAAACACAGCATAATCGAATAGAAACATCAAAATGCCTTGGTTTTCATCGAACACCTCCACTATTTGTATGGATAAATAAACAATTTAATGTGCTCGAGACACAGAAATTTCAGTAACAAAACAGGAACCTCGATTTCCAAACATTATTTTAATGAAAATTAAGCAAACCCAGATGTTGAAAATCCAAGTTCTAGATAGAGAAATTTTGTCAAAAAGATTTGGAGCATCCCAAGAACATATAGTATTGTTTTGGAAGGTTCAGATTCTAAAATATTGTGTTGCTTTGATTTAAATAATGCACTACTGACAGATTAGTGATTATAGTGAATAATCACTAAAGTTTTAAAGTCTGACTTGGGAACTGGAAATCTGGAAATGGGCAACTGGACAACAATGGGAATGGCTTTGAATTTTGATCCATTATTTCTTCTTCATTTTCAACTTCTCTGTGTTGTTTTCACTTTAATGTTTCGTGGAAAATGGCATTCAATGACAAAGCCAAAATAAATGTAAGAACGGACGACCAGAAACATCAAAACCACACAAAATGGGTCTCCGATGGAACATTTCATGGGAAAAACATTTAATTTCATGAACTATTCATTAAATGTGAGATTAATTTTCCTAATCCCATCTAAAATTATGATGTGGTTGTTTTGTGTTTTTACCTTGGAATACCCATTGGGCATGTCTTGTACAACACACCCAGAAGGAAGCCTTCTGCAGTTGATGAATGGCGAACCACCACCAGTTGGCGTCTCTCTCATGGCATCGACCGATACGTCCACGACTGCCCATACCCCTTCGGCATGCTGCTTGCAGAACCGAAGAAAACTGACTTCCCGGACTGGCACCAAAGGTGAGAGCACTTGAAGCTCTGCGTGCATCTGAGAGATCAAACAAAACCAATCTTAGATCTTCATGAACTGTGAAAGAGTTTAAGTCTGCAAATTCAGCAGTCTCTTACCAGTTGAAGTGCACCATTCCTGCTTCCCCCCATGCCACTGGAGATCACATCGATGGTCGTCGTTCGAGCAATCAGACATGGAAACATCTCAGCCCATCGATTCTGCAAATGATATGATGAAGAAATCAGGAACAAATATTAAGTAGTGATCGTTCAAGAGGCTTATTGTTTTTGTTTTAAATGTTTACCGAGTCCATCAATGTTTCAACAAGAGCCAAGCTGTTGATGATCACCATGCCAGTTTCTCTCGACGCCTCGGTGACGAAACCATTCGATTTCATGCCAATGCAAGGAGTGAATGTCCTCATGTATTCTTCCTGGTTCAGTATTTCTCTTCCACCTTCCAAGCTCCCAATCCAAAGTGGCTCATCAGTCTGCGCCATTTTGACCAATTCATCCATGGCAGCCAAAGCAAGCTCTAGTAGCATAGATCGTTCAACTGAACGATCAAGTCCTGTCCCCGGTGTTGGCCTCACAGGTGGCTGAACGACAGCCAGATTACCCGACAACCCACCTCCAAAATCCGGTCCAATAGGCATTGAAGTCGCCATGGTCAAGCTACCAAATCCATTACTCCCAACTCCCAGTTCCAGACTTGAGCTCGGCAATGGAGGTGCAATGGAGTTGGCCAGTGACAAAATTGGTCTGCCGAGAAACTTCCCAGCAAGTGCACAAACCCGGTCCAACTCATCCTTCAACCGAGCATTATCAATCCTTAACTGCTGCTCTTCCAGCGAGATTTCTCCGATAATCGCCGGACCGCCGCAATTCGAACAGATTGGATTCCTCATAGCATCTCGAATCGACATATTCTCAGCTCTAAGCTTATCATTCTCCTGTCTAAGCAAAGTATTCTCATGGCGTTCCAACTGGGTCTGATCCAAACATCAAAAACAACACATCATCGATATCTAAAGCCACAAAAAATGAACCAAAAAAAAAAAATGGTGCAGTGCGCAGCTATTACCTTCATTTGGGTCCTCCGGTTTTGGAACCAAAATTTAACTTGTCTAGTTTCTAAACACAGCCTCCTACTCAACTCGAGGCGTTGTTTCTCATCAGGATGAGGGCACTCTTTAAAAACACTAACAAACCCAAAACGAAGATGTTAAAAAATGGATTGATGAAGGAAGAAGGAGAAGGAATGAAAAAGCAATCGTACGCTTCGAGCTCTTGGATTTGCTGGGGAGTGTGTCGGTGGTAACGCTTCTTCCTCGGAGGATTGTCGGCAGCGTCCTGGTCATCGCCGGAGCCGCCGTCCATGTTGTCACTCCCAGATCTACTCTCGTGCTCTTCCTCTCTGCCTCTTCTTCCAACATTATGCTCGAAACCCTCGGGCAATCGGGCAGCTAAATCTCCCTGCCCGCCATCCATGTTCGTCTGAGGATTTTCAAACCCATTAGAAATCGCCACAAAAACACAAAAGATGAATCGAGCGAAAAACGAAGAAAAGAGAGCGAAATAAGTACAAGAGCAAGAGACAGTCCAGGGGAGTTGAACATCGATTTGGTGAGGGATTGAGTGATGAGGCGCGGGGGAGCGATTGCGCCGGAGGATATATTTCCGCCACCGCCGATGCCTCCGGTGGGGTTATTGTTGGTGGTGGAGTTAATTGTGTAAGGTAAATCCGCTACGAATCGAGCACCAGCACCTCCGCCGCCGCCACCGTCGAGGAAACCCCCAAAACTCATCGGCCAAAGCTTCTATAACTTCCTCTTTTATTTATTTGTTCCACTCGCTACTGTTTTTGGGGTGCTTACAAAATTAACGAAGAACTTAGCCCAATGCTAGAGAAATCAATGAAATGAAGGCTTTCCACAGAAACCCAGAAGAAATAACAGACCCACAAAACCCACAAAACCCACAAAACCAAAAAGCAATAAGAAGAAGAGAGAGAGAGTGAAATGGAAAAACCCCTTCTGCTATTGCTTCCTCCCTCACTCTCTCTCTCTCTCTCTCTCTCTCTCTCTCTCTCTCTCTCTCTCTCTCCAAAAAAGAAGAAGCTGAAGAACCCTAGTTAATGGGGGCTACTTGAGCCTCGCTGCATGTTTTAAAAAAAAAAAAGAAGAAGAACCCCTTTCAAGGCAGCAGAAAACTTGGAGAATCGAAAAAAGAAAAAAGAAAAGGGAGAGAGAGAGAAAGAGAAATGGAAGAATGGACGTTTTGTATTGTTATTTTAAAGATTTGTGCAGAGAGAAGAAGGGGAGAGAGAGAGAGAGAGAGAAAGAGAGAGAGAGAGAGGATAAAACGCAATATGTGGAGTATTGGAAGCCTTAGAAATACGGAGGTACAACAAAAGGGTAAAAGGGGGTGCGGTTGACTCTCAAATCGCCCTTTCCCAAACCCTCTGAAAATGGCATCATACACTTACAGTTACAGTGGTGAAGAAGAAGAAGAAGAAGAGGAAGAAGAGGAAGAAGAAGAAGAAGAAGAAGCTTAAATAAATAACCTATTCCCTTCTATGGGTCTCTGACTTTGGGAACTCCAAATTTTTGTACCGATCTCTTCCCTAAATTATGCAACTCTTTCACAAATTTTGGAATTCAATATATACTCAATTTCATTTTTTTAAAATTATTATAATTTAACCTATTCTTTTAAAATGTTTTGATAATATATTACAAAGCTTCATACATGCCATTATTAGTTATTAATGAATTTGTGAGTAGCTTTTGATTATGATTACAGAGAGATTGTATAATAGGATGATGGGATATTTTTCACAAAAATGACATTATTTAACAAATTGACAAAGTTTTTATAAATGCTAAACAACTTATTAAACCAAATCTTGGGTGAACCCTAAGCCCTTTGTGTTAGAGAGAGGACCACAAAAATTAGGTAGAAGGGGGAAGGAGGTGAGTTATGGTGGCCTTTTATGAGTCATACAAAATGTTGTTTTCTTTGCCTTGCTTCTCACTTTAGTCTATGCATAGAGAGAGTATAGGGCCTTTGGTAACCTTATGCATTCATTCATGCCTTTCCCCAATTCCCCCATTCTCTCTCTCCTATTCATTTTTTGCCCCCTTCTTCCTTTCCCCTTTCATTTTTTTTTTTTCTTTTCATTTTAGTGTTTTTGTTTTGCAATGCAAGCATACTCCATCCTACTTCAAAGGGTACTTTCGTCATTTCTTAAGAGTATCGAAGGCTGGTTGGCTCGTGGGTTTAGTAACTCTAGGTTTATTAGTCGTTGGTTTGGAGTTTGGATTATTATAAGGGAAGGAATGAATAAACTAATTTTAAGAACAAATTAGAAAACAGAAAGAGGAAGGTGAAAGTAGGCACATAACATGGTTATGAAGCTAAGTGTGGGTAATAAATGGCACTATAAATATTTGTTTAATTTGGGGCAATTAATTTAAATATAATCTTTTCCACTTTAGGAAAAAAGAAAGTGTTGCTTTAATATACCTCATTATGAGGTAATTAAATTCAACTTTTTTTTTTTTTTACTATCATTTACCTCCCCATACTATTACTTTAAATTCTTCTCATTATATTTCTTGTCTAAACCATATTGACTAAACTAAAATTAAAGCCCAAGTATAACTTAAATGAATTATTAGGCTTTAAAACTAAATTTCTAATATAACTTCCATGAATTATTATATACATAAAAATAGCAACTTAAAAAAAAAAATTACAAATGTAGTAAAAAAAAAAATCTCCCACTTTCAAATTTTTTTAATCTAAAAAATGTAACGTTTATTACCATTATAGTTCCATCAATATGTAATTAGATCAAAGACTAACCCATGAAAATTTATAGAGTAGTTAGTTAGTTAGTGATTATATAAATTAATGACTAACACAGGAAAATACAAATATTTATACATCAAGATGACCAAAGGTAACAAGACATCAATATTCCAGCAATTTAGTATAAAATCTATTAAATATGAGATAAAATGTACGAAGAAATGATATATATGGTTATTGTCGGGTATCCCACACCTTGAATGATGCAGGAAGGAAGTTGAGTGGGCGAAGGTAGCGTCAAAAGTTGGAACTTCATCACAAACTCAATAATGCACATCCAAAGCATATACAAATTTTAAGGTCTATTATTATTCTTCTCTCTTTTACACAAAAATAATGGTTATAGAGAGATGTAAATGGAAATGTGAAACAGAGGCACATGGTGAATGAGATCATTTATTCCCATGTTTTTTTGCCTAATACTTTGGCTCGATCATTTCTTCTAAAAAAGAAAAATAAACGTTAATATAAACATAACTCAATTGATCAAGAGAAAAAGTCTTCTACTAATCTCATTAAATTGATGCCATGTCATTGCCTTTTAAGAAAGCTTAAAAATGAAGGAAGGAGTGGAAAAGAGAGGTGAGGGTTGGCAATGGCATGACTTTCATTAAAACATAAAACCCTTTTCAATCTATAAGTCGGGCAGCGCTTGTGAAATCAAATGTGGGATATCATATCATTCCCCCAAAATACAATTACAAAAATATATGATTAGTAAGAAAAATATTTATTAAAGGATGGGGGGAAGGAAGTTATAATTAAATGAAGGGGGGAAAAGATGGAATGGCAATGGTCCACATGAGCGGAAAATAAATAGAAAACAGTGGTGGATGAATTTGGGGGCGGTAGGGGTGTAGGGTGTAGGTGGATCCCCACACATTCCAGCCAGCAGCCAGCATGGAGTTTGGGAGGGAGGGAGGGCAGCCTCATTTATAGGTGCGGCCAAAGACATGGAGGATCCACGCACCCTCTGCTCCTCCTCCTCCTACCCTATTCCCCTCTCCCTTCATCCTTCATACCCTATTACCACCTTAAACCACAACGCTACCTCCCAACTTGTACTCAATGAGTCTCTTGTTTTTGATAATGTAGAATACTTAATTATCTCAACGCTTCAATATTGTGTTTGTGTCTTAGTTGTTTGTTGAAAAAGAATTAACAGCCTTACTCATCAGATGTATAGTAAAGAACATATAGCGTTTCTAGTTTATGATATACTATAATACAAGTACCATTACGAATAAAGTATGTGTTTAACAACAGAATGTACCTGATCAAATTCAGCCACACTACTCTGCAAACCCTGTGGGAAACTTCCATTTCCTTCATGTCTTGGGAAATGTACAACTTTATTGATGGAGTCAACATCGGCCTAGTAGTACACACGAAGGAGAGGTTATTAGTAAAGAATTACATGACCAAACTTTGAAAAATGGGAGCTAAGAAGACCTGAATTTGGTTTGTGTTTATTAAAGCCAGGAGCTGCTTCTCAATAGCTTCAATGTTTGTACCAAAAACAACAGCCACTCTCTGCAAACCAACTGCCACAAAGGGCTCGGTGTAGACAATAAGTGCTCTGTTTCTGATTTTATTATACAATGTCTCGTAGTGATTGAAGAAATATATGTCAGCCAACAGCCATTCTCTCAAGTTATCAAGGTGTCTGAAGCACGAACAATAACGCCTGCCAATAGATCATCATACACTAAGAATCTGAACATGAAGTTTGGTTGAGAAAAGATGAATCAAAGTTCACTAGGATACCTCAAGTAAAAATCCCTGACGAGCTCCTTCACTTCCAGAGCTGAATCCAAGTAGAAATGAAAGTTCTGATTATCCATAACTGAAGTCTGGGGATGTAAAAAACCAATGACTAAATAAAATTCTGTGCAAAGTAAATGGAGAATTAGAAAAGAAAAATGGAAAAATTGGTGCCTTGAACTCTATTGGATCAAAAGTTGCGAGTGCACATAGGGCGCCAAAGGTAGCAATATCATGAGCAGCCATGACTTTTGAAAATCGGTTTCCCAATTCTTTACTTACTCCCAAGAGCTGCATGTATATTCCTAAGAATATGAGTTACGGAAGAATTTATTGACATGGAAATGATGATGGATTGGCTAAGCCAAACCTGATGAGCAGCGTCTTTATAGCAATGTGCCTTGAAGCGAGCCAATCCCAGAGCACAGCGCAGAGTCTCCATTGTAATAGGATGAAGATTTGGATATTGCATTCCTTTTTCAGCAATCTCCGCAGAAGCTTCAAACTGCCCCAACTCAATCACCACCACAATCAAACGCCTTAGCAATTCTGAGTAATTCTTATCGCTCCTGCAGAAATGTACGCTCTTCTTGTAAAACGCATAAGCCCTCGTAAGAGCGCCGTGGTCCTCGTAGAAAACTGCTATCGAATTGAACACGTTTCTTGCGTCCTCCGCACATATGGTTCTTTCCGTGTAAGATTTCTATCACAAAACCAACAATGAGGTGTATATATATCGAGATAATTCAATAATCACTACAGAATTTGATTTACTGGTTCATTTCATACCTCACAGTTCTTCGCGCAGAGAATGATGGTTATATATATCGAGATAATTCAATAATCACTACAGAATTTGATTTACTGATTCAATTCATACCTCACAATTCTTCGCGCATCTCTGTAGCATTTCGCTCATCACACGCCTCCCCTCAATCACCGAGTTGCACCAATTTTCATCCATGTCGTAATTAGGGCCCAATCTCCCGTCAATTTTTCGCACGATTTTGATGAACACATTCACGTCCTTGCCCTTTTTGGCTATATCGTACGCAATTCGGAGTGCCTCCAGTTGCATTCTCCGCCGCCTTTCATTGGCGTTGCCGAAGCGATCGGCGATGAATATGAGGCGGAGGATTTTGGTACTGCGGTGGTAGTTGCTTGCGTATGCTTGGATGTCGAAATGCTTGCCCCCCTTCAAGAACGGCGTCGGAGAGTAGCCTTTTTCTTCTTCATCGCTATCGAAGTTACCATAATTATCTTCCGGTTTGTCGCTGTGGCCATCGGATTTGCTTCTCCAGAAATGCATTTCGGCGGACTCTGGAAGAACAGATTCGTTTTCTTGCTGCAGCGGATAGAGAGAGGGAAGTGTGTGAAGTGAAGGCTGCGTTTATGCGGCTTTGGTAACTGTTACCACACAAAACGACAAAATTATAGTTCGTTAAAGTCAAAGTTTGAATGGATTTGGTTGTTTTTTTTTTTTTTTTTTTTTTTTTTTTTNTTTTTTTTTTTTTTTTTTTTTTTTTTTTTTTTAAGATATTTTAGACGCAAAATAAATTTCTAAAATTACCTATTTTTAAAATATGGATGCATAATTACCCTTTATTAAACCATATTATGATTTCATTGAATTTGATTACACTGGCCTCGATAATACTAAAATTCTTATCGAAAGCTTACGACAAAGAGGAAGATTTGAATCTTGAGCCCCTTGGTCGATGATATAATACCTTATCTAATTGAAATATGTTCATATCAATATATTACATGTAACATTTACTATTTGACATTTAAATTGTAGTATGTTAATTTTCTATTACTAAAGCTAATCTCTTCATATTAATATATTACAGATGCAAGAGATAAACATACAAGGAAAGTATATTGGTAGTTGAAGGGAAATAGTTTACCAGATACTGGCAACCTTCTGTTTGTTACCCTCCAAACTACATTATTGTTTCATTTAGTTTATGAAACAACTACTACTGTAAAGCATCCAAAAGGCCTCACTTTTTCCCCTATTTCCTACTGAACAGACTTCTCAACTTCCCCCTTTCCAGTTTCTCTACCAGTTTCTTCGCCCCCGGTATGTCCATCTCTGCTAGCTTCTTCAGATACCCGATCGCCCCATACGATATCATCAGCTTCTTGCATTTCCTGCTTGAAGAGAGCAACCCAAGGCACGCGACTGCATATTTCTTTGCTGTGTTTTGGGGGCTTGGATCAAGCAGTTGGACGAGATTTGGGACACTTTTTTCGTCCCTCTTCAGTTCTCTGCAGTTCTGTGAAAGGGTCACAAGGCTTGAGATTGCTTGTGCTGCGACTTCTCGAACACTGTTTGTTTTGGCCTCGAGGAGTTTGATGAGAAGCGGGATGCATTTGGCTTCGCCTATAAGCTTCTTCATGTCTGGTGAGCTACATACCCTGCAGATTGCTGCTGCTGCTGCCTGCTGTGCGCCGAGTGAACCCAATTTGAGCACATGCACTATACGGGGGAGGAAGCCAAGAGACAACAGAACTTCCATTGAAACTGAGCTGACTAAATTCCTCAATGCCCCAACTGCATATTCTTGAGGGAGAGGGCCATCCAGATGTGCCAATATGCAGCGAAGACCTCCTTCAGCGATGACCGATCTCCTTAGAGCTTCGTTGCTAGCGGTGAGATTCTGTAGGCATTCAGCTGCATACTCTTTGGACCCAAACAGAATTCCACGATCCACAAGACTTATCATCACCCTTGTGATCCCTTCTTCAGCCAAAGTTTGTCGAACCTCAGGTACGGCTGATATGTTCTTCAACGCGCAAGCAGCAGCAGCCTGCGATACAGAATCACCAGTCTTGCATAGTTCGATAAGAGGTCGAACCCCACCATGCCCAACTATTGCCCGGGCGGTATCAGCTGGCATTGACAACCTTTGCAGTGAAATGACTGCTTTTTCTTTAGCCACAGCACTGCCAGACTCAACAAGTCTGATTAGAGGTGGCAAAACGCCTTCCGAAACAAGCCAATTTTCACAACTTCCTGATTCGACTAGCATGCAAATTATGGTGATTGTTTTCTCTCGAATACGCGGAGAGGTTGCAGTAAGCAATTGGACTAAAGCTGCAACATTATTACGACCAAAGACAGACAAAACATTGTCATCATCCTCTTTCAGGATCTCAACGAGGCTATCTAGAGCTCGATGTTTCGCCTCCATATGGCCAATCAGCAGCCTTGCAAGCAGTTCTCTTATGTTGCTGTAGTCAGTAGACTCCTGTTGCAATGAACAACCTGACAAGAGTAGAGGCAGAGTAGCCTCACCGAGCATACCCGTCTTAATCAAAACGGCACAATCATGTAAATTCAAATCCAATTTCCCAGACAGCGAGTCGAGATCGCTCTGAATCCAAAGCTTGCCTTCAAATTTTTCTCTAACACAAAGCTCCGCCAATTCAATGGCTTCCTTCAAGCTGTTCAAAACAGCCTGCAATTGCTCCTTGCAGAGGACATTCTTTGAAAAGCAAGGATGGCTAAACAAATCAGATAACCGCGATGGAAGCTGCTCGAGCTTTGAAACAATCATCTTCCACCTCCCTGGAAACACCTTAACCTCCGTAGCCTTCTCCAGAGCCACAGGCACAAGCTTCTGAGCTTGCAGCAGCCATTCTTCGGCCGACTCTGCCTCTGCCTCTGCCTCACCCGAACCCCCATCAACACCTCCCTCTTCCACCATGATTCAAACCTGGAAACAGGAATCAAGAGAAATAGAAATTCAGATCAGAACTGAACTCTCCCAGCAGCAATTATAAAGTTAAAAAAAGAAACGATGTGCGGCAATGGAGAAAAATAATCAGAAAAAGGCGGTGGAGAAGTTGCAATCAAAAGACAAGTAAATTATAAATTACTTTTGGAATTCCTTTAAAGTTAGGTATCTAAAAATAAAAGAACGAAAAGAAATGAGCAAAGCATAAAGATAAGAGCATCGAAGAATCAAAGAAAGCCCCCACAAGTCCCTTCTACATAAAACAGCCGACACAAGATTAGATTGCAAAAATCCCACAAATTTCTATTCTATGAATGACGGTGGAGTGGAAGTGAACTAAATCCAACGGTTCTCATTTTGCAAGGAAAAGGGAAAGCTGCTAACTTCGCCATATTTACCGTTTTGGCCTCGTTTATGAGAGAGACAGAGACTTTCCTTTGAAGAGAAGCTAGGGAAAGGGTCACAATCTACAGCTGGTAGAAGAGTAATACTACTTATTTCTTCTTGGAAACTTCAGTAAAATCCAAGGAAATAATCAGTAGAAAGACATTTCTGCAATAGCCCATTTGGAAAAACATCGCACCCTATCAATCAAACAGAGATCAAGAAAACGAAAGATAGAGACTGAGAAGAAAGACAGAGCCGAAGGAGAAAATAGAAAACAGAACAAAAAAAAATAAAAAACTAATCTTTAAGAGTTGACGAGACTGCAATAATCATAGCAAGAAGATTCAAATCAGAAACAAATATCTAAACCTTCAATCAATATATTTACCTTTCTCTCTCTCTTTCTCTTGAGAATCTCTGTCTATTACTCAGTTTTTGGTGGAAACGAAGACAACCCAGATGCCTCAGTTGCAATTTTTATGAAATTAGAAGTAGCCCAGGCGCGACTTTTGCTTTCTCGAAGAGGAAACGGTCGAAAACGATTCAAAAATTCAAAAAAATGCTCAAAAGAAGAGCTCCACAGAAGAAAGAAAGAGACAAACAAACAGGGAGAGTTGGGAACAAACACACATATTCGAAAAAACAAACTTCCATCATAAATCCTCTCTCTGTGTCTCTAGTGGAAGAAAATGTCAAAATTTAGTGTCATCTTCTCAGGCTGTTTATGGAGAGCAACTTATTTTACATTGACGGTATCTTAGAGAGGGAGAGATTTAGATTTAAGATGTTGGGGAATGGGAATGAGATGTTAAATGTGGAACCTGATTCTGGATCGGACGGTGGATTGACCATCGGTGTAACATGTAGAATGTGATCGAGGATCGGACGGTGGATAATGAATCTAAACGTTGAGATAAAATTTGAATATGCTTGGGGATAGGAAGACCTTCAAAATTGGAAAGTGGTGACGTGGCAACATTTGAAACGACTCATGTAATTGCGTTTTACTTTTTTTCCCCCCTTTTCTCTGGGGGTTGTCATCAAACCCACGTGTACCACACGAATTTTCAAAATCCTGAAGTGCTAGGGGTGAAACTACCGTAGGAACCTCTTGAATGATCAAGAAATTTCGAAACTGCCCCCTTTTTTTTTTTTTTTAAGTTTTAAACATGGGATAAGTAAGTGTAAATGTTTATTTCTATCTGAATATTTGAATTGCACAATTACAAATAATAAACACTAAAAAAAAATACAATCACTATTACTAGAAGGCTTAAATAATAGTATAACATTTTCATAGAAACAGATTTTATGAGTTTTTTTTTTTTTTTCAAGCTTCATCAATTTCAAAGCAGTGTAATTGCAAGAAGAGAATATATTTAAAAAAAAAAAACAATTCTTCATATGACAGCCTAATAAAACCATTGAAAAACAGAAGAAAAGAAAAGGTGTGGACAGGAATCTTATTTGCTTCAAATAATCTCCAACGGCCTTATCCAAAAGTGACAAAAAAATCAGATAGCAATCAATCAGAAAAAAAAAAGAAAAAAAAAAAAAAAGGCCACAAAGAAACAGAGCAAGAGAGAGAGGGATGGAGAAAAACCTTGAGATTCTGTTTAGCCTGCCATCGCACGTTAGCTCTTTGAGAAGAAGAATCTCATCAAAATCGCTATTTCTTTTTCATCGTTTCAGACTTTTTGCCGCCATTTCTGACACTCCTTTCTTCAACCCTTCCATATCAAAATCTCCCACTTCCATTCTCCCTTCATGGACCCACCACCACAACTATTCCAATCAGCAGAACAACCGTCATCTTCTCCTTCCCCTTCCATCCGTTTCATATTTCTTCAATATTTTCCCCAGTTCCCTTTGAGTCACCTCCAAGCCATATCACGATTCTTCTTCCCCTTCTCCTTTCTTTTCTTTTCTTTTCCATTCCATTTCCCCAGGATTCCCCTTTCTAACTCTCTAAGTTTCTGAGATTTTCCCAGTTGGGTTTTCAGATTTCGAGATGACGGGTTCTGGTATGAACTTTATTACCACTGTTGTCGGGTTTGGAATGAGTGCCACATTCATAGTGTTCATCTGTACAAGAATCATCTGTGGTCGACTTCGTTCATCTCAATCCAATAGCCTCAATTACGAGATTGAATCCAGGGTGGATCTTGAGCAGCAGGTAAGAAGTAATGCCATCTCTCTTAATCTGGATCTGCACAGTGCGTTTTCTATATGTTTGTAGATCATGAAATCTCATTGGTTAATTATCATATGCTACTCAGTCTACTGGTGTAGCCAAGGATTAGAATGATACCATTGTCTCGCATCTATATGTCAAAATGATGAGCTTCTTGATTCTTTTTTGTTGTTTGATGCCAGCCAGGGTCTCGGGCAAGTGGTCTCGAACAGGTTCTCATTGCCGCTATTCCAACTATGAAGTTCAATCGAGAGGCTTTCAATTCTGTAGAAGATGCTCAGTAAGTAAAACTTTTAATTCATTAGCATAAGAATAGATAGTTAGGCTTACAGTTCTGTAGACGATGTTGAGCACTGATAGATAGATAACCTGACCCACTAAACTATGGCTTATTGTGCTCCACTTTCAGGTGTTCAATCTGTTTGGGTGAGTATGAAGAGAAGGAAGTACTGAGAATGATGCCCAAATGCGGTCACAGATTTCATCGCTCCTGCATTGATGTTTGGCTGAGAAAGCAATCTACATGCCCAATTTGCAGGCTGCCATTGCAAGCCTCTTCTAGAACAAAACCTGCAAGACCAATGACAGTGAGCAGAGATCAGTCTTTTGATGGTTCTGAGATTTCAACCGATCATCATTCTCAACACTGGCTTCTACCTGGCCCCAACCGTTCGGAGGGCAACACAAGCAACCAGACACAGCTTGAATCCGTTCCAGTAAACTCCTCAGTTCAAAGAGAGATAGAAACAATACGATGACCAAATTAGCTTCACTGCTGGGTAGGTAGGAGCATGATTACATCATTGGATATCCCATACTTCTGTACAGAAGTGTTTCCATATTCTTTTGCATTGGGTAGTGTAGATTTAGGCCTTCGCAAACAATGCAATGAATTCTCATCATGTTGTGGATATGTATCTCTATAAGTTTTTACCTCATTCAAACATAACATATCAAATGAAAGCTTGGCAGAAACTTGCAGCAATGAACATTTTTCCTGGAGCTTAAACCAGGATATTGAATGAAGTTAATGGACAAACCTAGTCACATTGTAGGCATTTCCTGCTCGCACAAACATTCACATGTTTTGAGATCTTTAAATTAGCCTGACTCAATAGTTTGAATAGTCAAGATATTTAGGTATGCAAAACAGCGTGAAATATCTCAATAAAATATCACATTCAAGGAAAAAATTGGAACATTGCAACTCTTTCGAAAAACTAAATCAAACCACACATATACATGCGATTTCATTAAACCAGAAGTTTACATCACTAAATTCTATTTTTGTGGAACTGCCACAGCCACGAAAGAAACTTATAAAACATAGAAAATGTATTGTACTATTCAAAGCACGCAATCAAGACAACATGGAGGATAAAATACAACGGAAACATTAATGAATTAAAATCTGTATAGTCCCCTAAAACTGACTTTTTGGCGTGAGCCAAGTATCTTTGGAGATCAGTGGAGTGAGCCATGAGCATATTGCAATGAGTGAGACCCAAATTGGGGACTATGCAACACAATTATACACAAGATAAAACAGTACAGAGAAGTCAACCTCAGCCTTCGTGTAGCAGTTGATCGTGCTCTAACACCCTGCTTATTTATGTGCACAAAAGAAATCAGACGTGATGCTGTCTCTTCAACGCCGCTATCCTTTCATCATGCCATGGGGGGAAAGGAAAATAGCACAAAACTGATAACATATTGACACTTGACGAAGGCATGGTGAAGCCCTGTTGGCACCGACAGAGCTCAGATCTCTGGCAAAGTGGCTCACTTGGTAATCTAATTCTGAAAGAAACTGGCAATAAACCTTTAATGACACATAGACCCTCGTTACATTACTCTTGAGCATTGATATTGGCATTGAGACCCGTGCACCTTCTTGTGGGCACTCAATTCCCCCTACAAAGCCTACCTGTCATCTCCATCCCTATATAGAAAGAAGATTCTCAGACCGCATAAAAACAGATGAATCAAAATGAAAAAGTCTGTATCAAATGCTAAACCTCCTATTATGAATGCTACCTGAAATTCAAATCATTTTTGAATCATCTTTCTTACAATTTTGTTCATGAGTTCCTTTTCATCTTCTGATTGGCCAACGTTTCCTTATGAAATTTTATGGATCAAGAAATCTGCGTTAAATCCCTTCTTAAATCAAACAAATTGATAGATTTTGCTAAAAAAAAAACAAAATGAAGAGAACATAGCTTTACCATGAAACCCTTTTTGCACCATGAAAATAGAGTTCAAGGTCTTTCTTAAATTAACCAAATTGATAAAAATTTGCAACAAAGAACTAAACGGTAAAAAGGAAACATAAGAATAGAAAACCAAAAACTTGAGTTCAAGGCTTTTCTTCAATAAACCAAAAGAATCAAAATTTAATAAACACTAAGGGGCAATCTGGGAGATAGTTCGAAAAATCACTTGCTTAAAGGTTGATATTATCTTTCAGTGATTTTAAAAGGAAGAACAACTCCAGTTGTTTTGAACACATATTCAACCATGAAAACAAACTTGAAGATAACAAGATAATAAAAATTGTATGTAACAGCTATCCAAATATGTTTTCACAAAAGTTTTGTTCTACAAGGCAAGAAGTTTCTTTCTCATAATAGCTCCGAAACATGCATTAACTTCTCAGTGACACCAATCAATAAATTCGCATAGCAAACATAAAATAGAATTAAAGCAATGGACGCAGATAAGGATGATCAGAGAAGTATACAAGGCCTCGTAGTTTGCTGAAATACCAGAAATCCAAAAATGAAAAATAACAAAGACATTACCATAATGAGAACAAGAATAAAACTGATTGTATCAGTATACGCAATAACCAATCAAGGCTAGTGGAAGCGTTGAACTTACACCAACTGCACTTAATTCACAAACTGAGAAGTGAGAAGGGCATGTGTGATGCTTTGCATTCTCATAAATTTTGTAAGGATCAACTCAGAAAATACTGCTCGCGAGGTTTCAAATTTGATAAGCGTAAGGAGAAGTTCAGAAATGGATCATGACAAACAAAACGAATCAAAAGGGGCAAGGAATGTGTTCAGTATCTTCCTAATGCTAATGGAACCAAAAGGCCTCCAATTGCCTCAATTTCAAGTTCCCTCCACAACGCTAATTGAAGAATCAAAAGCTAATAGCAATGGCAATAACACAATTTGAAATGTTCAGAGCCTCACCAGAATGCGACTAAATTCTTCCATCTCGTTTTTCAAACTTGGCTACGTCTGTGCCTCACGCATGAAACTGGGAAATCAGGTCCAAGGCCCGCAATCTCTCAACATGAGGATCGAAACCCTTCGCCGTCGCACTAAACCGATTATCACGATGAACTCGTCTTTCCTCCGCCATAGCCGCGGCCGACGGCGATAGCTTTCGTTTAACCCGCTTGTTCTTAATAAAACAATCCTTCATCTTCTCCTCAACCATTTCAATCGTGCCCTTGGAATTCTGCTCGGCATCGGCATCGGCATCGGCATCTTCGTCATCGCCGACCTGCATCGGCTCGTTGCCGCTGTCGTTGAAGGCGGCACTGGTTGCAGAGGAGAGGAGATTATCGTTGATGGAAGGGGGAGGAATAGGAAGAGATTGGGGGTAGTGAGGTGTAGAGAGAAAAACGGAGAGGTTGAGGTTGGCCTGGTGGAGAGAATTGTAGATTTGGAGGAGATGGGCTGGGTTAGAGGTAGAAGAAAGCTGCTTGGCCATGAACGATGCTTGCTCTAGCGAGAGTACAAGGTCGGGCAATGAAGGTGCTGCTGCTCCTTCTGCCATGCCTTCCATCTTCCTTCTCTCACTATTAAGGTAGACAATTTTTGCAGAAGAAAAGCAAGATTGGATGATGAACCAAAAATCACTACCCTATTCTTCGTTGCGTTAATAACACCCAAAACAAATATCTTGTTTTACCCTAAACTTCGATATTTTTTTTTTTTTTTTTTTTTTTTTTTTTAAATAAAAGATTCTTTAAAAAGATTCTTACATGACTTTGTTTATTTAAATAGTTAATATTTTTCACTAATATGGACTCAATTTTATGTTGGTTTTCATTTCATTTTCAAAAGTGAATAAACTCAAAATTGAATCCTCTTAACATTTTTTTTTTTTTTATTAATTATAGATTAAATTTAATGTCCATAAATTTTTTATTTACATTATTTCATCATATTATGATTTTTCTTTTCTTCAGTTAAAAAATAAATAAAAACGACTTAAAATTAGACAATATCTATTACACCACTAGTACAAGTTGAACCAACAATACACTATGTTAATATATGCCATACGTCAATTGCTTCTCATGCATTGTGACACGTAAGCACCTCCTAGTTTCCTTCAAAAACCGAAATCCCTTGTCTCTACGACCAACAACCGTGTAAAAGTAAAGAAATGGAAGCATCAACCGGCGTGGGTGCGGCCAGCGAGCAGCTAATCGGGGCGGAAGACGACAGGAAGGTGAAGAAAAGGCCAAATGAACCGTGGAACGGAAAGCTGGCCAAAAGCATCGTGTACGGAGGGCTGGACGCCATTGTTACATGTTTCTCTCTCATTGCTTCTATTTCCGCTACCCGCCACTCTGCCGGTCACCCTTTTTCTTTTTTTTTCCTTTTTTTGTTTTTTTTTTTAATAAATCTAATCATATTTTATAACCAAAAAAAATAATCCAATTTAATTAATTTTCATAATTACAGTGGACGTGCTGGTGCTGGGATTTGCCAACCTAATAGCGGATGGGATATCCATGGGGTTCGGAGATTACGTGGCCACCACCACAGAGAGAGCTGTCACCGTGAAGGAGAGGGCGGCGACGGAGTGGGACATCGACAACCGCCCTGAACATCAGCAGCTCCTCCTCCTTCAACACTACCAGTCTCTCGGAATGGACTTTCACGATGCCTCTACCGTACTCTTTGTTTTCCTCTCCCCCTTTTTTTTTTTTTTTTTTTTTTTTTTTGAAATATAAAAAAAAATAATAATAATAAAAAAATGAAACTCGTCAGGTGGTGAACATAATGGCGAAGTACAAGCACATAATGGTAGAGGAGAAGAAAGGCGCGGCAGCTCCGCCAAAGGACAGCAAAGACCGACCATGGAAGAACGGTCTGGCGACGTTCGGATCCTTTCTCGCGTTCGGCTGCATCCCACTTCTCTCCTTCATCCTCCTCATTCCTTTCACCGATAACGAGACCCTTAAGTTCGGTGGGGCTTGCATTCTGGCCCTTCTTGCACTTGTGCTTCTAGGTGTCGCCCGAGCAAAGATCGCCGCCGGAAACTATGGCTTCTCCGTCGCCTTAACGGTGCTTAATGGTGCAGTTGCGGCGGCAGCCGCCTACTCTCTCGGCTGGGCTCTAAGGAATGCAGCTGGAGTCGAAGAGGAGACAGAGACTTAAAAAAAAAAAATACATTTTAATAATAACTATTACGTACGTTTTGTTTGGACACACACATATATATATATAATATTATATTATTGGGTAAAAAATGTAACGTTTTAAGATTAAGGTAATTTTTAGACGGAAGAGAAGTGAAAGCTAATTTGTATGGCAATTAAGCTGTTAAAGAAAATTGGTTGGTGTGGAATTATTACTTTAATTATTTTACTATTTAGGGAAAATAATATATTATATAGTTTTGAGGACGTAACTATAAAATAAATTAAAAAATGACGGAAAGATTTGTTCCCTAAAGCAGCCGGTCTCCCATATAAAGTTTGAATTTTTTAATTTATGCAGCCTACCTTGACGGGAATGTGACTCTTAATAACTATTTATGTCCATTTTTTTTTTCTAATTAATTGTTTTGAGAATTTCCATATTATTAAGCAATTAATTCCTGTTTTTGTAAATATATATATATTTATTAATTTGACTTCTAAAAGATTTTATCGTGGAGGATGAACAGTTCCGTGCAGTTTGATTAGTTTCATTGCATAATATAATTTGGTAGTTTAAGTATGGTTTGAATTTTCATATTCTTAATTAAAATAGAAGAAGTTTTTCAACAAAGAAAACGAATATATATATATATATATATATAAATATGAGGAAACATCCCCTGATGGTGGTGGCGTTCAATTCCTTGTGGTCTGCTCCACTTCTCGAAACCGCCATAACTGACCTCCACCTCCTCTCCCTCTTTTTATACCAAAAAAACCAAATTCCAAATTCATTTTCTTCTCCCATGGCTTCCTCAACATCCTGCTACTCTGTTTTCATTTTCATGGCGCTCATGCTCCTCGCCTCTGCGCAATCCGGTCCCTGCGACGACATCTACCTCGTTAGAGAAGGCGAGTCGTTGCACTCTATCAGCGCTAAGTGCGACGATCCTTTCATAGTCGACTACAATCCGCAGATTCAGGATTCCGATGATGTCTTTCCTGGACTACTCATCAAAATTACGCCATCGCTTAACTCCAGGAAGCTCTTATTCAGGTAGCTCGAATCACTTAATCCGCTTTTGTTTTCTCTCCATTTACGATTCGCTTCTGTAAATTCATCGACGATCATCTCAGAGGATCTCTCTGTTGCCTCTGCCTCTGCCTCGATTCTTCATCTTCTTCTGTATTTGTAAACTTATGAATCGTTTCTGTAAATTGATTGAGGATCACACCGTGTTCTTTTTAATGTTGCTGTTATTATTACGTACTAAGTAATGATGAAGCTCGTGTTGATTCAATTTTCCAGGAAGCCGAACAGCTATAATCTTCATTGAGTTTTTATTCACCAACTACGATCATCAAGGTTGGAGCCAAATCTGACTTGCATGCCTTTATGTTTTCATTCCGTTTTTTGAATAGTCAAAGAAAGATACATTAAATGTTGATTATGAAAAAGGAAGAAAAAAGGGGTAACCACAGACTTTTTCTATTTTTTGAGGGTATTTTTACATGCATTTAACTTTTGAAGAGAATTAATATTCCAGAAAAACCAATTATATTTTTTATAATCGAGAACAAAAATAACTTTTCAAAAGAAACTTTATTTAAATTATTGTTTAAAGTACAAGAATCTAAATACTAACTTCAAAATAAAATAAGCAACAAAGTTTGTAGATCGCCAAACCTCCTCTAATGCAGTGAGATATAAATACACATAATATACACGGAGATTGATTCGTGTAAAAACATGTCATCCTTCAAATTAAACAACGAACCCAATCAGTGGAGTCGAGCCTCACCAAATTTAACGCTTCATGCTAATGAAATTAAATGGAAAATTGCCATAATACTTTTTTTTTTTCTTTCTATCCGTTCATAAATAGACATGAAGTCTTACAATCCACTTCACATAACAAATGCATATACAATCATCACATTCATCACATATGACAACATGCAACACATGCAAATAAATTTCATATATATTTAACTTAGAGATCAGAAATTACCTAACCACCGCCTGAACAAAAGCTCAATGAAACCACTGCTTTAACAAGAATGAATAAATCGAGTACCCAAATTCTCACAATTAGTTTAAATGATATATATTTCCATCATAATTGACAAAAATGTTACAAGTAGATCCTAAGGCTTGACTCATAGATGCAATCCCAGAAACCATGAGTCAGAAGCGCCTTAATATACAACACAAAAACAACTCCCGGTGCAAAGTTCCAATACCTCAAGAACGGAACCATGCAATGATCACTCCAACTCCAAATATTCGACCTTCATTTCACGAATGGCACTCCAGAAGGTACCCGATTCGTGTACTGCTCATACTCGCGGCCAAAAAACTGTCTCAGGAAGTACTCTTCATATGGAATTCGTTCAGCAAAGAATTGCCAAACCACAACAGCAAATCCAATTGTTGAAATGGGATTACAGAGCATGATTTGAGTGCCAACTGCCCACACAAGGAAACCGCTGTATCCAGGATGACGAATAAATCTATAGACTCCATAAGTAATCAGCTTGTGGTGGTCCTCATGATAGATCTTAATCAGATGTGTAAAAGACCGACCTGCAGTTACGATTGCCAGTTTACGTACTGTTTCTCCAACTACAACCATTGCAAGGCCTGTCTGACTAACCCACCAGTATTCCTTAAGACCGGGACACAACACAATTCCAACAAAGTACTCTAAGAAACATAACATCATCGCCAACAGATAGTTTTTGCTTATCAGAAGGGACTTTAGAGTTACGTTGGATTTCCCATGAATTCCAACTGCTAACATATATTCAGAACTGTGAAAGAAGATGATTGCAAATATCATCTGAGACAACTGTCTGCATGCTGTGTAACTGAATACTTCTGTCATGTTTTGTCAACCCAAAGTATCGGCTACTGCACTAAAGTTTGCAAGGGTTATAGGATCTTAGTTCAGATCTGAAAAAGATGCAGAGCCATATAACATCAACACAGAGAAATCCTCATGTACAAAACCCTGAAGATCCTTTATGCACATCTAAAAAGGAAAAATATGTTAAACCAGGTTTGTATAACGGAATCCAGGATGAATTGGATAAATCACAAGAACTTTATACACCATGCAAACAAATTTTACTAATGAAAGGTTAGCAAAAAAAGTTTTCAGAAGCTCCAACATTATCCTAGCAGGTATGTGCTGCATTAACTGCATCTTTTTTAAACGTTTCTGAGTGTCACATATCATGNAAAAAAAAAAAAAAAAAAAAAAAAAAAAAAAAAAAAAAAAAAAAAAAAAGACAAGTTTCACAGCTACTTGGGAAGATCGTGATAGAAACCAGAAAGCTAAAATAGTATTGAAAGATGGGAATGCAATAACTCCACTCTTGAGTATTCTTACGTAAACTTAACGCCATTAAACAGTTCTCTGCTTTCCTCTCCTCCCATTCACTCTATTTACAACGAACTCCTTGCAAACAAACCTTTGAGCTAATTACAAATGCACCCTTAATACCTTAACAATCTTTGTAAGTGGGGCAATAGCTAATTACGAAGTATAAAGTAGAAGGGGTCAAGGCATCTATAATGCATAATTTAAATAATCTAAAGAGTCCACAACAGTTCCAAGAAATAGCATATCTCTGAAATAAACAAGAAGTTCAGGGAATTGGGAAAGCTGCTGATGAAATGAAAAGTATGAAAAGTTAAATAGAGTGTCTGTCAAAAATAAACTTCTTGAGTGAGATTAGTTAAAACATTCCATGGAGCGTAAGAGAAAATGCTCCAATTTAGATTAATTGCAAAAGGTATGTAACTATAGAATTCTTTTGCTGCAGCACCAGTTTGCTGCATCCGATCTTCCTTTTTCAACCACCATCTCCAAATGTCTAACTTTTCAAAGGAAGAAGAAGAAGAAAATTCTAGTTTCTTTTCAGCGATAACATTTCCAAAAGAATCTTGTGTCAAACTAAACCATAAAATTGAAACCATGCCCCCAATAGATAGTAATAAAGTTGTGTTTTGTTGATCCATCAAGTATCCACCACTAAATTGGCCATGGAACAACATATGTTGTTAACTGTCCCTTTTTCTTTGCGAAACACAATCCAATTTGAGCATCTCTATGACATCTTAACGGGAGTATTTGAAGCTTCACAGAAAATGGTCCATAAGAAGACAATAATCTTATTAGGAATTTAAAATTTTACCACTCCATACCACTTCTATCAATTCCTTCTCAAGAAGTTGACTTAGTTATACAAACACATGCATCTCATTCCCAAATCATCCATCATTCAAGGCTTCTCATTCTCATTCTCATTCCTAAGGTCTCGATAACCATTTAGATTTTGGCTTTTAGTTTCCAATTTTCGAAACTTAAGTTGGTTCCTCATAGTCTTTACAATAGTTTTCATCTTTTGTGAGGAAAAATCAAAATACATTTCAAGAAGGCAAAAAATCTTAGTCTGCTCAAATTTTCCCTTAAACGAATTAAAGCATGCAAACTTGGCCTTCATTCTGCATCTTTCTAGTAGTTCAATATACAATCTGAATTCATTGACTAACAAATCGAAAATTACGAAGGAGATGAAGAAAAACACCATAATCATTGCAAAATAAAAGAAAATACATTACTTACTGATCCTTGAAAGAAGTTTGGGTCCTTGCTCGTATTCGAAGAGATTCGACTTCGCTGAGATCGTTCGGAAATGCGTCGTTCGTGGTCGGGTCTATACTCTGTAGCCGCCTGTGGTGGACGTGGCGGGGAGCACCGTGGGATCCGCCATTGTCGCTCTTGCTGCGAGACCAGGGGTTGGGTGCGCCACAAATCTACAAGCCTGGAGTTACCTGGTTCGTCGGTTAGAAAGAAATTGGCGCGAGACCGTGGGAACAGGGTTCGTTGCGACTGGTCTGGCGCTGCCGTCGTGGGTCACAGAGTTAAGCCCAGTCCGTAAACCAAAGCCCAGGCCCAGACATTTTCCTTTGTAAATCCCAAAAAGATCAAAACCTTAGCTATTGGGTATAAAATGACTATTAATTATGAGTAAATTGGATGAATAAAAAAAAGTAAATAAAAAGGATATGGTAGAATCTAGATCATTATGACTCATTTACAGCATTTCTAGAACAAAATGATTTTAAGAATAGTAACTGGATGAGTTGTGATGCCCATAGCCGCTATTATTCTTCACTTTATATTAATTTCACATCAACCAAATATTCATCATTGCAATGCTTAATGCATATCATTTTTTCCCCTTTTATTGATTGTCTTAAAATAATGATACCATTTCAGAGTATTAATAAATCTACTAAAATTAATAAAATAAGTCTGTGGCCGTGGAAGAAACACTTCCGCTTTCACGCTCCCCCTCTCTACAAAAACAAAAACCAGAGCTTTCTAAACTGCAACTCCTCCATTAATATATTGTGTCTTCATCTTTACATTCGAAGATTTCGCCGAAGACAGAGATTGAAGGCAAGCTACACTACTCTCAGCTTTTATTGATTCTAATTCTGTTGCTTTTATGCAAGTTCAGCTCAAAGGATGTGTTTTAATGGAGGTTTTCCCCTCCATTAAACTCCCCGCCATCCTCATATTACCAAATGATTATGTATCCTTCATGTTTAGTACTTCCAAAACGGAAGAGGGTTGGTTTTTATTCTATCAATTGTTCATGTTTAATGGTGACTTTATTTGCTGTCTGAAGGATGGTCGCATTTGGCAAGAAGTTGAGAGAATCGCAGATTCCAGAATGGCGAGAGTATGTCTAAGCTCAACTAATATATTCACCACTTGTTTGTTAGTAACATAATGCATGTCGTTTTTTCATTGCACCATTTCATGTATACTGAGTTTGGGATGATTTTGAAGTAGTTTTGTTTAAGTGAAGCAATTTTTCAAGTACTTTTTGTGAGACCCACGTGGATTGGAGAGAGGATCGAGTGCGAGCAAGAATGCTGGGCCTTGAAGGAGGGTGGATTGTGAGGTCTCACATCGATTAGAGAGAGAAACGAGTGCTAGCGAGGATGCTGGCCCTGTAGGAGGGTGGATTGTGAGATCCCACATCGGTTGGAGAGTGGAACCGAATATTCTTTATAAGGGTGTGGAAATCTCTCCCTAGCAGGCTTGGAAAGGATAAAGTTTCTAAAGACTCAACTGCAAATTAGGTAGCCCACCCTGATAGGAATCACGACTCTTCACAATGGTATGATATAGTCCACTTTGAGCATAAGCTCTCATGGTTTTGCTTTGGGCTTCCCCAAAAAGCCTCGTACCAATGAAGAAGTATTTCTTACTTATAAATCCATGATCATTCCTATAGCCAATGTGGGACTCCCTCCCAACAATCCTTAACACACCCATCAACTAATAGTCTTGTGCATATAAGAGTCGTGCTCATGTCACTGAGGCAATTTACAGACTACACATTCGGACAGAAAAGTCCCAACTGCATTTGAGTGAGTCAAATTAAGAACATTCAACTCTCCCTTTTGATATCTTTTTTCATATTGTTTGTACATCAACTTTTTTTCAATGTTAGTGTAGTTAGTTCGTGACTACTAGATTGTGTGTAGAATAGTCTCGTGCATTGAAAATTCGTTATTTTTGCACATATTTCATGGCACATTTTTTCATATGAAATATCTTGATCATGCGACTACAGGTGCAAATACCATCCATATATGTTGACATGTTCATTTTTCTTATGACAGGTACTATATTAATTATAAGTTAATGAAGAAGAAAGTTAAAAGATATACCCAACAAATAGAGATTGGAACACAAAATGACTACTATGTGCTCAGAGACTTCTCAAGATTATTAGATATTCAGGCAAGTATACATACATGAATGATAAGTTAATAAATTTCTCTACTTGTTTAGTTAAAGTTGCAATTGGTTTTGCTTATATATTATTCGAGGCACATCTAAGTCAGGCACCGGGAGGTGTGCCAGCGAGGACGCTAGCCTTCAAGGGGATCGGATTGTGAGATCCCACGTCGGTTGGAGAGGGGAACGAAGCATTTCTTCTAAGGGTGTGGAAACCTCTCCCTAGTAGACGTGTTTTAAAACCATGAAGTTGACAGCGGTACATAACGAGTCAAAGTGGACAATATCTGCTAGCTGTGAGTTTGAGCGGTTACATGCTCGGACAAAAAAACAATAGGGGATGCGTATTGAGAAAAGTAGTTAGGAACCTTGTAGACCATCCTGAAGCAGGCGGTCGGAATTAAGGGTCCTTAATGTTAGAAGAGGGCTTGGTTTACCTTGTAGATCATATCTTTTATATTTCAAAATTTGATCTTCATAATAATTGCATGCTAATTGCTATTCCAGATTGAAAAGATTGTATTATTTTTGTTGGAGCAACAAGGACTACTTGCAAGGAGGTTATCTAGACTTGGTGAAGAACAAAATGGCCTTTCCCAACAGCTTACAGAAACAAAAGTTGATGAACTACAGGAACAATACAGAGCAGCTGGAGAAGATCTTCTGAGGCTTCTCGCTTTTGTGGAGATGAATGCAATTGGTCTACGCAAGATATTAAAGAAGTTCGATAAACGTTTTGGCTACAAGTTTACAGATTATTATGTCAAAACTCGTGCTAATCATCCTCATTCCCAACTGAAACAAGTTTTTAAGCAAGTGGTAACATGCCCAATTTTCTTTTCTTTCCATGTTCCTCTTGTAACATTCTGATATAGAGGTTTCTGGGAATTATAAGTCTCTTTGAGTTTCTTGAAATGGTGCATCCAAGCATTGATAGCTTGAAGCTGATTGCTCAGGGTATAGTTGCTGTTGCTGGTGCCATATTTCGTAATCTTGCAGAGCTTGAAGATCATAAAGGGAGTTACATCTCAATATATGATCAACTTGACCTTTCACATCAGGTATTTTCTTACAGATCATTAGAAGCTTTATTATCAATTTGCTCAACTTATTTTTGTAATCATATTTCAGTAGGATGATCAATATCAAGGCTTAAAGAAGTTAATTATTTTGCGGAAATAGGCATCCACTTCTATGATAGGGATGTTGATGATTTTTTCTCATCATGGGTCTATAAGTAAGGAATACATCTACATTGGTATGAAGCCGTTTGGGAAACCAAAAGTAAAGCCATGAGAGCTTATGCTCAAAGTGGAGAATATCACATCACTGTGGAGGTCTATGGTTCCTAACATGGTATCGGAGTCATGCCCTTAACTTAGCCATGTCAATAGAATTCTCAAATGTCGAACAAAAAAGTTGTGAGCCTTGAAGGAGTGGTCAAAAGTAACTCGAGTGTCAAACAAAAGATGTACTTTGTTCGAGGACTCCAGAGAAGGAGTCGAGCCTCGATTAAGGCTACTTTTTTTTTTCTCTTCTTTATAAGTGGAATTCTTCTCAATAAAGATTGATTATTTGCAGGCCCCTGTAATTGAATCCATCAAAGAAGCTCTAAACAGATTATCAAACTCAACAAATTTTCTTCAATTCTTGGGAAAACATGCGATGCTTTTGGAAGATGGATTATCAGATACTCCTGAGAACTACGTTGATGAAAGATATCATTTTATGTCACTTGTTCTGAACTTGGGAAACACATTTTTGTATATGGTAAATACATATATTATTGTCCCAACAGCTGACAACTACACCATGAGCCTGGGAGCTGCCGCTACTGTCTGTGGCATTGTGATTGGGGCAATGGCTGTGGCACAGGTGTTTTCTTCTGTTTATTTCAGTTCTTGGTCAAACAGATCATACATGCAGCCACTTGTTTTTAGTAGCATCATTCTTGTTGTGGGAAACACATTGTATGCACTGGCATATGATCTCAAGTCAATCACTATTCTTCTCGTTGGCCGCCTTTTTTGTGGGTAGGTCACCGCGGATCAGGCATTTAAATTTTGTCACTGGTTGTTTTTTCTGAACTTTGGGGAATCTATTTTTTGTATTCTAGGTTGGGTTCTGCAAGAGCAGTTAACAGGCGCTATATTACCGACTGCGTGCCATTAAAGTTACGAATGCAAGCTTCTGCTGGATTTGTTAGTGCAAGCGCGCTGGGGATGGCATGTGGTCCAGCTCTTGCTTGTTTTTTTCGAAGAGATTTCAAGATATCATCTATTACTTTCAATGAGGACACTTTGCCTGGTTGGACCATGGCTCTTGCATGGCTCGTTTATCTCGTATGGTTGTGCATTTGTTTCAAAGAGCCTCCTTCGCTCATGCCATCGGAACCTAATACTGGTTTGTCAACTAAACTTCTCATTTAGCATATGGTTGTGCATATTGATGGATTAACTTGTTATATCATATTATTTAGCTGTTTAATTGGCATATTGATTTTATTAGAGGAATGAATTGTTCCTTTGATGTAGGGAAAACTGTAAAACTTATTTTGGAGAATGGTTGTACACGACCGCTACTTTTAAACGAACATGCGAAGCAAGAATGTGCCGACCAAGAATGTGATGATGATGACGACGACGACGACGATGAGGGATCTTCTGAAAGAAATCGCAAACCAGTCGATTCAATAATATCAGCTTATAAGTTACTTACACCGTCTGTCAAGGTCTAGTACATTCTACCCTTCTTACTTTGATGCAATTTTCATTAGAGTTTTTAATCCTTTGATAAAGTGCTCTTGTGTGAAGTGGTGAGCTCTTATCATAGTAGTTGCAATATCATTGTTTTATTAGAATCTTCTTTTTGTATTTTATGTTTGGGAGGGTGTGAAAAGGAAACCTGGAAACCTCTCCTTAGTCGGCACGTTTTAAAAACCTTGAGGGGAAGTCCAAATAGGACAATATCTGCTAGCGGTAGAATTGAGCTCTTACAAATGGTAACAGAGCCAGATACCAGCCGATATGCCAGCGAGGACGTTGGGTCCCGAAGGGTGGGTGGATTGTGATACCCCACATCAATTAGAGAGAGAGGAACAAGTGCTAGAGAGGATGTTGGGCCCCGAAGGGGGGTGGATTGTGAGATCTCACGTCGATTGGAGAGGGGAACGAGTGCCAGCGAGGACGCTAGGCCCTGAAGGGGGTGAGTTGTGAGATGACATGTTGGTTGGGGGGAGAACGAAATATTCTTTATAAGGGTGCAGAAATCTCTCGTTAATATACGCGTTTTAAAAACCTTAAGGGGGAAACCGGAAGGGTTGGCCATAGAGGACAATATCTACTAGCGGTGGGCTTGGGCGGTTACACTTTCTAATATTTCTAATATTTGATATATTGTATGAATAGACAATATGAGAAATGACTTTATATAAGAATGTTCTTGACCTATGAACGCTATGAAACCATTATATGGGTATCAAGTCAGTTCAAATGTTTGAGCTAAAATGATTACATACGATACTAAAATTTGGATGAACATGGTGTTGTGTGGGTTTAGGTGCAACTATTTGTATATTTTATGCTAAAATATGCAATGGAGATTGTACTTGCCGAATCAAGTGTAATCACTGGCTACTACTTTGTCTGGTCGACCACCAATGTTGCAGTCTTTCTCGCATGCCTTGGCTTGACAGTGCTCCCTGTAAACATCATTGTGGGGAGCTACCTCAGTAACTTATTTGAAGAAAGGTACCCCAAAACTTGAATTTACTTTACTTTAATTTACCTTACCTTGTTATTTACTGTTCTTTGATCTGATTAAAAGATTAAAAGTTTCACAAGTTGGTGTGATTTTGTTGTAGGCAACTTCTTCTTGCATCTGAAATTATGGTTTGCGTAGGCATAATTTTAAGCTTCCATACTTCGATTCCTTACTCAGTACCTCAATATGTGTGCTCAGCTCTAATCACCTTTGTTTCTGCTGAAATCCTTGAAGGTAATAATGTAGTCTCTTGAATCATCAAATTGTCAGAACAATGGTTCTAAGTCTTCAACTGATGCAGGTGTAAACTTGTCACTTCTCTCTCGAGTTATGTCGTCGAGACTTTCGCGTGGGACTTTTAATGGTGGCCTACTTTCCACCGAAGCTGGAACTATAGCTCGAGTCATCGCTGATGGCACGATAACGTTGTCGGGGTACTTTAGTGAAAGTAAGCTCTTGAATGTTACCTTACTTCCTTCCCTTGTTATTTGTGTATATGCCATTGTAGCAACATGTTTTACCTACAACTCTCTTTACTAATCTCTTTTTTTTTTTTCTTTCTATTAGTTATGAAAAATTGTACAAACGTAAATAAGGAAAAAATTCTATACTTCTAGAAATGAACTTTTTGTTGTTTTTTTACATTGTTTAAAATAGCCGTGGATTATAAACCTAATGCAATTTATATTATTACTTTTGTAAATAATTTGATCAAATGAAAAAAAAAAAAAGATTTTTATTTTTTATTTTTAAAATATAAATTAAAATATTTAATTCGGTGTAAATATTTTAAGAGCAAAATAGGAAAAATATATCCTTCAACTATAATGAACTGTTTGTAACACAATAGGACGTTATATATAATTAGACACGATTTATTACACAATAAGTTTTTTTATTCTCAAAACTTAACCGTAACAAGATGCAATGTTTCCTTACGAAAAATGGTTGTTTTTTAAAAAACTTTGTTCNTCTTTTTTTTTTTTTTTTTTTGTTTTTCCTTTCATATATTAAGCTCGACGATTTGTGTTTCATCAGTCACCTAATTTATGAAAATCTTCTTCGTATCACACAAACATATACCAAACATCAAACGTGCACCTTGAAGTTCAAGTATGACCTTTTTCAACATAGATATAAANAAAAAAAAAAAAAAAAAAAAAAAAAAAAAAAAAAAAAAAAAAAAAAAAAAGCGAGACAAAATCTAATTTTCATTTCCTAGAAAAAAAGTCGGCTTTTATTTAGGAATTGCACTATATTAACAAACAAAGAGTTAGGTGATGGGCTTGTTTCTCTCGAATCCGACTCCAAACACCTCGTGTATGTTCTTTTCTTGATAAAGAGGCGACCTTTGAAGATCGCCCACTTGATTCCTTTGCTTCCGATTCCCAAATCCGTGGTTACATTGGAAGCCCACTTCAGTCTCTCTTCTACAGAGAGAGAGAAGAGAGATAATTTTGGGAGCAACAAAAATGGCAGAAGAATTACTTGAAGGTACGGTTCAGAATCTACTGGATCAAGAGACTCTAAAATGGGTTTTTGTTGGCGGCAAAGGCGGTGTGGGAAAAACCACCTGCAGCTCCATCCTTTCGATTCTTCTCTCCCGTGTCAGATCCTCTGTTTTGATTATCTCCACCGACCCCGCTCACAATCTCAGCGATGCCTTTCAGCAGAGATTCACCAAGGCCCCCACCTTGGTTAATGGCTTCTCCAATCTCTATGCTATGGTCTGTTCTTTGTCTCTTGCTTCCCTTCTTTTGATTTTTGCTTTGGTTTGAATCTTGATGTGCTTATGAATTTGATTTGGTATTGATTTCTTTATTCGAGGGTTTTGCAAGTTTTGTGGATAATTTGGTGGCAGAAATGCTTAAAATCATGTCTGTGTGCTATTGTTCTTGCTGCTTTCCTGTTGTACGCGTGTTTTTCGATTGTTGTTGATGAGTTTATGCGCTTCATACTCTGGGCAATGCTGCTGGTATGTAGGAAGTGGATCCTACTGTGGAAAATGAAGAAGTCGGCGAGGGGATGGATGGCTTATTTTCCGAGCTAGCTAATGCTATTCCTGGAATTGATGAGGCAATGAGCTTTGCAGAGATGCTGAAGTAAGAACCATTTTCTTGATCTTTCAAACATCAATTTATGATCCATACAATCTTGATATATAATGTACGATTATCAAATGAAGTTTAAATGACAGTTCTAGAACTGTAAGTTTGAGTACTGGTATTGGTTTTGTCTGAAATGTTTATGTTGTTCTAAGTCATCAGCTACCACTGCTAGGACTTTTTGTTGGTTGATACTTGGAGGGTTGGGTGGGGCTGGGAGCTCTTTATAATCATGTCATGTCAATTCATTTAACATTGCCATGTTTAATGAATTGTTTATTTCCAGATTAGTACAAACAATGGATTATTCTGTAATTGTGTTCGACACTGCTCCAACTGGCCACACTCTTCGACTGTTGCAATTTCCATCAACCTTAGAGAAGGGACTTTCAAAGATAATGTCTTTAAAAAGTAGATTTGGAGGCGTATTGAGTCAGGTATCAGTTCTAATTTGATAACAACGATTCTATTATTATCCTTATTCGACATGAGCGTTTGATTTTTTCGTTAATTTTTTTCAAGAAGTCGAAGCATTTGCTGTATTAGTTTCATTTGTGCAATTTCAGTAATTAGCTAACCTGAAACTTTCTGCAACAGGTGACCCGGATGTTTGGAGTTGATGATGAGTTTGGTGAGGACGCAATTCTGGGAAGGCTGGAAGGCATGAGAGATGTGATCGAACAAGTTAATAGGCAATTCAAAGATCCTGTAAGAGCGCTCGTTTTCTACTCGTTTGTTATTATTATTATTATTATTTTTGTCTTATTGCCTACTAGCATTTTTCTAACCATTAACAAGTATTAGAAGAAGTGGTAGAAGTCTTATGGAATAGATGGGATACTTTAGGTTCTTTTAAGGGTTAGGTCCCATGAACTTGTGGGGTTCCATTCACCAGGATAACATGCCATCATCATAAATAACCAAAAAACTTCCTCGTCCTAGGAACAAAATTCTCCATTGTTGACATTGACCAAGAATCGGACGATGAATATGCATCTAGCCCCCTACCTCTCTCCACCACCCCAACATCCCCCATTGCGAATAAGGCCAACATCTCTCACCCATGACTAGAGATCACTCTTGCGGATATAGAGCTTGACGCTCTTTTTCAAGAAAAGTAGAATGAAACAGAGGTAGAAAGGGTCACCCCGATATTAGAAACATTCACACCAATAATGGCCATCCAAATCTTGGCACCATGGCTAAAAGAACACCTCATGTGCATCATGGCTATTCCATCTGGGAAAAAGAAGCCCACTACGGCCAAGAAACCGAGAAAACTAACTAGAGAGATTGACCAAAGGCCCAACTTTGATCATGGCTATTCCATCTGGGGATCTAAATCATGTGGAATGACCCAACTTTGATATGAACTTTGATCATTTCTGAAGTCACCAAAAACTTATACACCTTAACCACACATATTACACTGGGGGATCTAAATCATGGGGAATGACCCAACTTTGATCATTTCAAAAGTCACCAAAGGCTTATACACCTTAACCACACTGGCTGATAATTACAGATTTTGGATTACAGAAATCTATGTATCAGCCAGATTTTGGATTACAGGAATCTATGGTCCCGGTGGATATTAAGAAAGACATCTATTCTGGCAAGAATTATAGGACCTATCATGCCTATGTATAGAGAATTGGCTTTTGGCGGGTGACTTCAATATCTCTCGATGGGCACGTGAAAAATCTAGTGGAAAAGTCTAGAGGCATGAGACACTTCAACAATTTCATAAGAGAAGCTGAACTAATCGACCTTCCCCTCAATAATGGACTCTACACATGGTCAAACAACATATTTTCACCCACCTTGACACTCATCGATAGATTCCTTGCCACAAAAGGCCTACATAGAAAATTTAGTAACATCGGTGTTCAAAGACTGAATAGACCTACATCTGATTATTATCCCATTCTACTTTCCATGGGTTGCTCTAAATGGGGCCCTTCACCCTTCCGATTTGAGAATATGTGGTTGAACCATTTTGAATTTTTGCAAATGGTAGAATACATGTGGAAGAATACGCCCCTCTGTGGATGGTCGGGGCATGATTTCATCAACAAACTTAAAAGTCTAAAACTCCTGGATTTGGGATCCAACAAATGATCGAATTATTTTACCTCATTTTTTTTTTTTTTTTGAAACTTTATGAGAGCTGATATCATGAGAGTATTCCAAGATTTGTTTTCGAAACGTAGTTATCCTGAACGAAACATATATATGTCTGATCTCAAAGCAATTAGATGCCCCGCATTGTTGCAGACTGTCGTCCCATAAGTCTCACGACCGGACTATATAAAATCATAGTAAGGGTATTATCATAATGTCTTAAAAAGGTTCTCCCCTTCACAATAATTGGGCAACAAACAACTTTTGTAGAGGGGAGACAAATTCTCGATGCATTCCCCACGACAAACGAACTCATAGATGAATGGGAAAGAAAGAAACAAAAAGGTGTAGTCATTAAACTTAACATGGAAAAGGCTTTCGACAAGGTTGACTAGACTTTCCTCTAAAACTTTTTTTGTGGCAATAGGCTTTGGCTCAAAATGGCGAAGGTGGATAAAATGATGCATCTCATCCACAAACTTCTCCATCACATCAATGGAAGACCAAAAGGGAAGATATTTGCCACACAGGGTTCGAGACAAGGAGATCCACTATCCCCTTTTCTTTTCATCATGGTAATGGACTGTCTCAGTTGCCTACTGACAAAAGCAGAATACGAAGGACAGCTAAAAGGATTTTAGATTGGTAATGAAGGTTTAAGCATCAGTCACCTTCAGTTCGCGCAGACGACACAATTCTCTTTTCTAACTTGGCATCTTCCATAAAAAACATGATTGAGACGGTAAAAACCTTCGAAGGATTCTCTGGACAAAATATCAATTTCCAAAAAACAAAGATCATAGGCATCAATATTAGTACAAAGATTATTGAAGAATTTGCTAGCATATATGATTGTAAAAAGGGAGAAGGGTTGAATATTTACCTAGGACTACCTCTAAAAGAAAACCACAAATTTTTTTCCTTGAGGAAGGTTATTATTGAAAAATTAGAAAGATGGTTGTCATCATGGTCATCATGTTTTACTTCGAAAGGCGGAAGACTCACCCTCATATAGTCACATTATCCAACCTCCCTAATTACTACATGTCTCTATTTGAAATGCCACAAAAAGTGGTCGTAGATATAGAAAGATTATTCAGAAACTACTTGTGGAAAGATGACCCACGCCTTGTTCGATGGAATATTATAAACCTCCCAATAGAAAAGGAAGCCCTCGATGAAGAAGAAGAACGAAGTTCTCTTCGCCAAATGGTTATGGAGATATCATCACGAAGAAAAGGCCTTGTGGAGAAATTTTATAAAGGCCAAAGATACTCCTCCATCAAACAAAAATCAACCCCTCCATCTTCTACAAAAGGGCTTTCGGGTACATAAAGAAACATCAAAACCACATCACCGACCAACCTTGCCATAGGGTGGGTGATGGAGGAAACACATCATTTTGGACCGACTCATGGATTGAAACACCAGGATAGCCCTGAGGTATCCACTTTTGTACCGACTCTCTCATAGCAAAAAAGCCACGATCAAAGAAATGTGGAATGGTGTCAACAAATTCTAGGACCTAAAGCTTAGTAGGAATTTAAAGGATAATGAAGCAACAAAATGGATTGAACTAAGCCTTGACCTTGCCCCTGTGGATTGTCAAACAAAGCAGACTCATTGACCCAGTGCTCATGGGGCCTTTTCTACAAAAATCCTTGATGATGGACATGGTAGAAAAAGTAGAAGCAATAAATCCCACGCTAGCAAAGACAATATGGAAACGACATCAGCCTAAAAAGGTAAAGTTCTTCCTTCAGGAAATAGCGCGTAAAACCATTAACACAAGTGAAAATCTTCAAAAAAGAATGCCTTACATTACTCTTTCTCTAGATTGGTGTCCATTATGCAAGAAAGAAAACAAATCACAAAGCCACTTGTTTATGCAATATGCACATACGCTCATAATTTTTGGACAACGATTTTCAATACATTCGGATGATATCTCACATTTTCTAGGGAGGTAAGCGATCTATTGGATATGACCTTAACGTACTACCCTTTCAAGAATGCAAAAGGCCTACTATGGAAAAATCTCATCATGACTTTCTTTTGGAATCTCTTAAAAGAAAGAAATCAGGGAATATTTACGAAAACGACACAAATCTATGTAGAACTTTTCGACAAGCTTGTTTACCAAGCTATATCTCAGTGTAAACTGTCTAATATTTTTACGTCCTATATTATACCTCCCTCCTTGCAAATTGAGAATTCCTTATGAAAAATAATATTGAATGAAAAATAATGTTATCCGACATCTAACATATGTTAGGTGTACTTATGTATCTGTTTGGTTAGTGTTGGGACTCCTTTTGTGGGCTGTTTTTACCCTTTTATATATTTTTTTCTTTTTCTAAAGCTTGGTTTTTTACCCAACAATTCTCTGTTTTCAGGATTTGACCACATTTGTGTGTGTCTGCATTCCTGAGTTTCTGTCTCTTTACGAAACAGAGAGACTAGTTCAAGAACTCACCAAGTTTGAGATCGATACTCACAATATTATCATTAACCAAGTAATTTACAATGACGAAGGTACGACAGTTAACTGAATCCATACACATATATTCTGTAAAGTGATTTGGATGTTCCCTGTTTCTTAACCATATGTATGTGCTCTGCCGTTTTAGATGTTGAGTCCAAGTTACTGAAAGCGAGAATGCGAATGCAACAGAAGTATCTCGACCAATTTTACATGTTATATGATGACTTCCACATCACCAAGTTGCCATTACTGCCTCAAGAGGTACTGCTTTCTCTGCACATATTTGTCTCAATATATCGAGATTCATTCTGTTTTCTTTTATCATCTAGTCCATAAATGCTTTTTCCTTCATGTCTGCCATTGGGTTTGGTTCCAAGTCTTGAATTATATTTTGTTTTTTAAACTTATCATTCTCTCCTATATAATTATTGAAGTTTGGTAGACCTTGAAAGGAGAAGGAAGGTAGAAATGGCAATAGGTGCCTTTTTTTTAATTCACCCGATCCTATGTTTTATAGTAGTGAGTACCGATTTGTTGTACAGTCTGAGGCAAGTTGCTAATTCTTAATACATATCGTGTTCTGTTATATCAATCTTATTTTTAGTTTGTTTGAACATAACTAAGTGGATAAAACACTGAAGTTGAAGATGCGAGAGCTTTGATTTGAAAACAGAAACCAAAACAGGTAAAAGGAAAAGATTGGGAAGAGCTTTGATTTCCAAACTTGTTGTGCATTGTATTGCAGGTGACTGGGGTTGAAGCGCTGAAGGACTTTTCAGGTAAGTTTGTGAGGCCATATGAACCAGCGACTAGCAGAGACTCGGTGGAAGACTTGGAGAGGAAAATATCAACGTTGAAACAGCAGTTGAACGATGCTGAAGCTGAGCTTGATAGAATTAGAAAAGGGAAGCAAAAGGCCTAAAAACAATACCCTTTCTCTTTCCCAACTCCCTATTTTCTTTGCTTTTTTTTTTCCTTGTAACCTTTTTTTTTTCTAAAAGAATTTCTTCTGGGAGAATTATAATACCGAAAGTGTTTTATTAGACCAAATGCTGCTGCGTAAACTTGGGACTATCGATTTTCTGGTCAATATAGTTGTTCATTCATTATTCCATTTTCTTCGACTTTTATTTTCAAGTTATCGATTTTCTGGTCAATATAGTTGTTCATTCATTATTCCATTTTCTTCGACTTTTATTTTCAAGTTCTATTTTCATCACGAAAGATGAACTCCGCATCAAGATTTTTGGTATTGAAAATCAGTCACCGTTACTTCAATGCTTCAACCTTAAAGAAAACTTCTATGGTTGTCTCAATATATTTCTGTGTGACATGTTGAAAAGAAATATTTAAAGTACCTTTTCGAACTTCTTATACAACAGAACATGAACATGAATTGAAATGCCTATGAATATAGCCTTTCTTCTACTTTATTCAGTCATTGAACATGAACATCCACCCCAACAAGATGATTTCACAAGCCTCAGAGCAAACTCTGATCAAGATTACTCTTTGTATAGTTTATAGGATAACAAACAATACGTATTTTTAAGGTTAAAACGCCATATTATCTCAGGCAACAATTACGTAGCTACAAGCTGGAAAAGCCATATTCCTTACTGAGTTAGCCTCCATGCAGGGTGGATATGAACACCACCACGTCTTTCTCTTCCAATGGTGTATCAAGCTGCCCACTCAGCTCCCAATCACAATCATTCACAAGCACCAGAACACCAGGTCTTCTGCAGGAACCATGTTTGAAACCATCACAATTCTTCACCCACTTTCACGTTCATCCTCTCATTCACAATCTTTAAAAAAGAAAATTGATAAACTAATGAGATGTTTCTTTTACAACTTACACAGTGTCGCCTTTCATAAACATTTCTGGCCTCTCCTTGATCAGATTACTTCGGACCCAAGAGAGCAAATCTTTCATAATTAACTGAGAACCGTTTTAAAAGAAAGCATTAGACTTGCTTGATAAACAGAGGAATGAAGCACGAAAATATGAATTTGATATTGACTCGATCTTTCATTAAATTGTTGAAAAATTTTAATTTACCGTTCCCGCTCCATTTTCAGGATCAACGCTGACATCGTGGATCTTCACAGAGTCACATAGTAACTCCAATCCCCCACTGCATGTAAAAGTTAATATCACTGTCATGTTTAACATATAAACACTAGCTGAAAAAATAAAGCCTAAAGAATGACATACTACATTGATATCTTTTCCGTTTCACCTTTTACATTAAATAAAAGACACAATAAAAATGCAACCTAGAAGCATATGGAAGGATAATTTCTAATATTGCAGAAAAAGGCTATTCAAGATACTGCCACATTATTTATTTTCCTTCTCTTTTGGTTTTGGAGGGGATGAGGAAATAGAGGGTACTGATGGAGTCAAAATCTGCAAGCACTGTAAACAACACACTGATGAATTGTTGAAACAACATATGCAATTATAAATGGTACAATCCAGCCAAAAAGTTCCACCGAACACAAATAAAAGTTGAATATAATAAAGAACAGGTTATAGATTTCCAATATATATATAATCTAACGAAGGAACAATGGTAATCAAACGAACAAAACCAGAATGAAAACAATATGGAGGCAGTGAAGCAACTGGATATTCAAGCAAAACTATAGTTTTGGTCCCAATATCCTGAAGAATAGGTGCAAATTTTGAATTATTGACAACTAAACACAAACAATTATATCCAATAGTCGATCTTTTCTTCCCTTGAGCCAGCCCAAGAGAAATATTCCCGAACATCAGTATCACGATACCTCATTAATACACAGAATTCACGAACTCAAGAGTTTGCTCAAATTCAGAAAACAATCGATCTTTATGGATAGACAACGACACAGAAATTCAAGTTTATAAGCTGCGAAAAAACATAAAAACACGATCGAATAAGATATTTCTTCTGATTTCCAACTTTCCCAGAAACAGAAGGCATTCAAACTCTGTGTTCCAGGATCAGAGCTAAACAAACAGGGAAATTTTCCTTCCAAGTAANAGAGAGAGAGAGAGAGAGAGAGAGAGAGAGAGAGAGAGAGAATTACCCAAATTCAAGTGTGAGTTGCATTTTCAATTTGCTTCCGCGGAACCCTAAAATAAAACCCCAGAGAGAAGACAAAGAACAGATCCTTAATGGGGGAATTTTAGAAGTAACTTCAGACGCACTGTATGATACAAACTATTCAATATCTTCTGATTTTTTATTTTGAGTTTTTGGGATTTAGATCTTTTAAATACTCCTAAAAATATCTAATAAATTATTAATCTTCAATACATTATTAAAATATTTGATGTTTTTTTTTTAAAAAACTAGTACATTATATACGTATATATATTTTTTAATTTAATTTTACTCCAAATTTTCACTACAAAATTTCCATTTTCATCAAATTTGATCACAAACGCGAACAAATATTGCAATTTTTATAATACTCTAATCATCATTGGAACTACACTCACGAATATTTTAGATTCTTGCACCAATAGATAAAGGATATGATCTTTTTATTTGTTCGTAGTGATATTGACGTTTGGTTTTAGTTCGTGTTTCGCTCTCCATCCAGATGCAGCCAAGTTTGTAAGGCAGTATGGAGGGTTTTCCAGATTGGCTGCTGTAATTGGGGTTCTGCAAAATTCCGGTTCCCCCTTCCCATAAATCCCAATTTGGTTCCTCCTTCTCTTCGCGCTTCTTCTCCTACAATTTCTCCCTTCATCAGCTACCTTTTCGTTTCTAGTTTCCTGAAAAGTTCTCGACCAGGATCCCCCTTTTTGAATGACCGTACAGTTGTGTTCTTAGACCCTATTTTTCTTTCGGCTGGCTATGAGGGGGTTTTTCCTTGTCGCATCTTAGGGTTTTAGTTTGTACCAGGTTCTTCGACGATTCGAGTGTTTCTTTCTTTTGTTGCCGCTGCGTTGTGATTCTTTCAAGTCATGGAAGCTTACAAGAAGTGGGTTAGGGATAACAGAGACTACCTTCACTCTTTTGAGTCTCTTGCAAATGTGAGCACTATAGATTTCTTATCATTACCCGCTGGTTTCTCTATTTGATTTCATCTGTGAATTGATTTGGTTGACTTGTTTGTTCTTTAATCTCTATTAAGTAATATTAGCATCTTTTTGCAAGTAGTTTATTTAAAGAACGGCTTTATGTTTTCACAGTTTATTTTCTGCAAATTTAAGATGGCATGCATGTCATGATGTTGATTTGATTTTTAAAAGAATAAGAGATATAGACAACAGATGGTATCCATATGTCTGATAGCAATGAGCATGAAGAGACCATTAAGTCAATTTATTCCTTGAAAATGAAGATGGTTATACTATGGTCATTTTTTGTGAGTTTTGAATGTTCAACACTAGTTGATTGCCCGGCATTTTTATTGAAATCAGTTTGGGTAAACTGCACCTAAGTGCGTTTAATGTTATGAACATGTTCATTCTACATGATTATGTTTCTGTATGAGAGTACCCGCAAACTTTCTTTTAAAGCATGAAACATATCGTCATTTGGTTATATCGATCTTATTATATTTTGGATGTTTTTGATGGTCTGTGTATTGTTTAGGTATTGAAATTGTAACAGCCTAAGCCTATTGCTAGCAGATGTTGTCTTTTTTCAGCTTTCCCTTTCGGGTTTCCCTTCAAGGTTTTAAAACGTGTCTGGTAGGGAGAGATTTCCACACCCTTGTAAAGAATGCTTCGTTCTCCTCTTCAACCGATGTGAGATCCCACTATCCACTTCCCTTTAGGGCCCAACATCCTTGCTGGCACTCATTCGGATAGTGAGATCCCACGTCGATTGGAGAGGGGGAACGAAACATTCTTTATAAGGGTGCGGAAACTTCTCCCTAACATATGTGTTTTAAAGCCTTGAGGGAAAGTCCGGAAGGGAAAGCCCAAAAAGGACAATATCTGTTAGCGGTGGGCTTGGGCTGTTATAGAAATATAGAAAATACCAAACTATTTGCATGTTGGTGAATGAGCCTTTTTCACTGTTTGATCACAAGCAATTGTAACCCCTTGTAATAGATCTTTTACTGCTTGCTTGGTTTTGGCCTCATTATAATGCGGAACAACCCATTCAAATTACCTTACAATGAGAGAAATAGAGTAGATTGGCTGCAAAGTTGAACCACCTTACTTTGTCAGACATGTTTAATCGATATTATTAGTACATAATCTCCTCTAGAGATTAATCTTACGGCAATTGTAGAACAATTTTTTTGCCATTTGAAAGTAGAACTGGGATGGTGGAATCTTGTTCAAGGATCATGGAAATATCAACGTTGGATGGGTTTCCATGTGCTAATTTGGTGCATGATGTATTTTGTCATCTCATGTTTGTTTGTCATAAAACAGGTTAATTTCTCGATAGTTTTTGAAAACTGTTATATTACCATGATTAAAGTCAACTGTTAGTAGATCTGAGAGTATAAGTTTGTGGATTTCTACCTTTTATATGGTTCTTAATACTGTACAGGGCTTGACGTGGCTTCTTCCTGAACGATTTTCTGATTCAGAAATTGGACCTGAAGCAGGTTTTGTGAAACTTTGGTAACACTTGACTGCTTATAGCCAGCAAGGTTTTCTTAAGTTATTCTGTTTTCATTTTTCAACTTAGGGGTTCGAACCTTGTAACTTTGGAAGCTATCTCCCTACGTTCCAAGTTTGTACCAATAAATGTGAAAATTTAACTGCTATGTTGTTGTTTACTGGCGTTGACTTGTCAAATGAACGCGTTCCTGGCTTCTTCGTTCTAAAGTTTTGCCTTGCTCTGAGTGGATGATTTGCAACTTTGAAGCTATTATTAATTAGTTTGGGGATTTCTGCAGTTTCTGCTGCTGTTGGCATTGTCACTGCAGTCAATGAACACATAATCGAAACAGCTCCAACCCAGATGCATGTAAACGCAACTGTGCCATCTTCATTTCCTTATTCACTATGCATATCTGCTCTGAAAAACTTGGAAACATTGATTGAAGTTGCTGCACAACAATATTATGGTGATGATAAACGATGGAACTTCATTGCTGTTACGGAGGCTTTGAAGTAAGACCCTGTTGACGAGTGTGGGAGTGCCATTTTTTAATCTTCTGATACATTTTTATTGCATAGTCTTTGCCTTTACATTAGTAGCCGTTGAATTTCAGGGTACTCTTTAGATTAGCTCTTTTCAAGAATTGTGGGTACAAGATCCTTCTTGATGGAGGAGAAACCATAAATAACGAAAGACATCTGAAAACTTCAACTTCTCAGCACAGACCTAATGCTTTCACAAAGCATGGTGGGCATAATGCATCTGGTTATCCAGGATATCTTAATGGACAGGACCATTGGAATCTAGAAGGGAGGGCATTATCTGCATTAAGCAGGTTCGGGGAAAACGCTCGGATGATTTCACCACCAGCATGGTCGTATGGGGTTCAACACCAGCATGGAATGTTCAATCCTTCAGGTGCCTATATCGATCCCAATTTCCTAGAGTTTTGTTGGGAATGTCTACTGACAATTAATTGTGCCTTTACAGCTACAACGCCTGAGAGGCCTACACTTTCCACTATTTTGTCTGAACAGGGTCATCGCGGGGCTCTTTTCGTGACTGGAGAAGTACTTTTCATAACACGACCGCTTATTTACGTTCTTCTAATCCGCAAATATGGGAGTCGGTCGTGGACTCCTTGGTTTCTTTCACTGGCTGTGGATCTCCTTGGGACAAGCTTTTTATCATATGCTACCTCAGCATCGACGAGTAGAAAAAACCAAAGATCATGCCTTTCCGACTCTGAGAAGGATGAGGTCGTGTTCTCTAGTTCATCCTACATAGTAACTTTCTTGGGTTAAAAACTAAACTGTCATTCTCATATTAACTTCAACATGTTTGACTTGGTTCAGCTGAGAAGACGGAAGATGCTATGGGCATTTTACCTCATGAGAGACCCATTCTTTGAGAGATATACAAGGTGCATACATGCTTCAAGATTTAAACTTGTTGAGTCGAGAATTTCTCGACTTCAAACGTATAGTCTTGGATTGAAACCGTTTATGCGGAATGTTTTTTCAGGCGAAAACTTGAAGGGGCCGAAAAAGTTTTAGAACCTGTACCTTTGGTCGGATTCCTCACAGGTTGGAAGTGTATCCATTTGCGATAGTTATAGATTTAAGATGATGTGGATTATAGCTGAGATATTTAGTGTGTTGATGTGCAGCAAAAATTGTTGAGCTTATAATTGGAGCTCAGACAAGATATACTTACATGTCAGCGTCATGAGATGAGAGGGAAATTGGAGTTTGAAGGGCCCAAGTCTTCCATCCTGGTTTGTTGTTTCTACGCTTCATACAAATATTTGGTGACGTTTCTTTTTGCAATCAACTATTCTGAATGATAATAATAGTAATAATAGTAATAATAATAATAATAATAATATAGTTGGTGAAATAAAATGTGTTTTTATTTATTTCAAATAATTTTTATTATTGAAAGTAAGATTGGATTAGAGGGAGAAGGCAAATGGAATTAAAACTCAATTATTATGAAGTTGTTGTATGTCAAGTCAGCGAAATTTAAAGGTGTCCACAAATCGATTATTAAAAAAACACGGTTAAATAATTAAAAAAGAAATTTGGGCCCATTGGGCAAGGTCCCCATCTAGAGAAACCGACGTGGACCACACTTGCCGCACGTGGACCCCATTGCAAGGGGAGGGCAAGGGGGGCATGTCCATTGTATGTAGTATAGGCATGGCATGGGGCCCTTCAGTGTGATTAGTAGTGCTGTTGGGTCCCACCACCCGTGAAGGGAAGGGAAGGGAAGGGAAGGGAAGGGAAGGGAAGGGAAGGGAAGGGGGCCCACTTTCTTTAGGCATTTTGGTTGGTTGGTTGGTAACTTGGTACGTGGTGGCCCATTGACTGAAAATTACAGTCTACGTGAAGTTTCAAATATATATATATATATATATATTTAGTTATTTAATTATTTTGGTAGGATTAAAAAATGAAAAGACGTAGTGAAAATTGATAAAAGAGTACAGTGAATAGTAAGTTTTAGTAGTTAATGGTTAAAAAAAGTAATTATTGATTAGGCATAGTCAGAGTTTGTAAGAAGAAGTTAATTATATATGATATGATATGGGTTTAGGTAGTGGGCTGGGGAGGATAGATATGGTTGAGAAAGTGAGGTATAGAGTAAGCTTGGTAGGGTGCGTGACATGAGGGTCATTCTTAGTGGGCTTGGATTCCAACTTTAACCCTTTTATTAGTATAACCCTATCTTAACTATTCACTATTCAACTCTAATATTCTCCGGAATTCATTCCATTAAGTTTGTTGCTACAAATACATAATCTGGTTTGTTTATTCTCCAGAATTCATTCCCAAGGAATCCCTATCCCTATCCCTATCCCTGTCCCTGCAAATACATTAGGATGAGTCTATTTTTATGATACAAAGGGCAGCATAGTAATTTTGTTTCTTGCTTATTCTTCTACCCATACAACCCAACCCAATCCAAACTTTTTTCAAATATACCTTATTTACTTTTATTTCTTTTCATTTTATATTTGTTGTAGTAGAAGTTTATATAACCTAATTTGGGAGATGTAATTTTGGAAATTTATTTATAAGACTTAGGCGATAGGTTAGAGAGAGAGAGGAAGAAATGGGAATGGCAAGTTGGGAGTTATTGGAAGAAGAAAAGGTCCATCATCCCCAGCTTTGACCCAACACTACTGGGCCCCACCCTTGTTTGTGGGTCCATTTCCTTTCCACTCTTCCTTCTTCTCCCAATTTCTTCTTTTTCTTTCCTTAAATCCCCTCTCCCCCACTTCTTCCTCTCCTCTCCCCCCCTCTCCCCTCTCCCCTCTCCCCCACATCTTCCTCTCCGCCCATGGCCGATATTCACAAACAAGAACTCGACGACCACCACCACCACTCTCCGCCCACCCATCTCTGTATCAATAACTCCGACTCCTCTCCAATCAACCTTCTTCCCCTTGCTCCCAAGCGGGAGCATCCCGACAACGACCACAAAACTCAGGTCGTCAAGTTCACGGCAGAGATACCTAAAACGGTCTCGTCTATCCCCCCCACGAGACCCTCCACCAAGGATCGCCACACCAAGGTCGAGGGCCGAGGCCGGAGAATCCGAATTCCGGCTACCTGTGCGGCGCGTATCTTCCAGTTGACTCGTGAACTCGGCCACAAGTCCGACGGCGAAACCATCCGCTGGCTTCTCGAACGGGCCGAGCCGGCGATCATCGCGGCTACTGGGACTGGTACCGTTCCCGCCATCGCCATGTCTGTTAATGGCACTCTCAAAATCCCCACCACCACTTCCTCTTCTAACCAAGATTCCGCCGATCAATCCGCCACTAAGAAGCGGCGTAAGCGCCCCGCTAACAGTGACTATGTTGACGTAAATGACGCCGTTTCCGTTTCCGTCTCCGCCTCCGCCTCGAACGGCGCTGTTCAGGCCGCTACCGTTGCCGGTTCCCCCGCCGTCCAACAGCCTTTTCCACCGGGGTTTGTTCCAGTGTGGGCCATCCCATCGAACGCCATAATTCCCGGGGCGGTTTTCATGGTTCCATCCGTGGATTGCTCTTCCACCCGTCCGCAGTTTTTCTCATTCCCGACCCCGGCAGCGCCGCTCATCAACACAACGGCCCGACCCATTTCCACCGTCCCGTCGAAGCTGCACACGTCTCACATTCAAGCAAACACCACCAATCAAAGCTCGAGCACTTCAAACTCCTCCGCTTCCAAGTCTGAATCCGTCATGGCGCCGATCTCGAGCTCCACCGTCACGACAAACGGCAAAACTACGAAACAGATGCTCAGAGAATTCTCATTGGAGATATACGATAAGGAAGAGCTTCAATTCATGTCTCGCTCGTCGGAAAGAATGAAGACAGAATAGATGGGAAGTTGTTTTCGATTTAATATCTTTCTCTGTCTCTCACCCTGTGTAATCTATCCGCCATCGACGAACCAGAAAAGAAAGCTCGAGACGAAGAACGAATGGAAGAAGGAAAAAAGTATCGTTTATTTTTTTTTTTTTTGGAAGTGCAGCAGAAGGAAGGGGAAGCACGAGGCAGTCACGTGGTAGACGTGAGGATCGAAAAGTAAATGCACGTGTAAGGTGGGGGTGGGGTTTTTCTTTTTATTTTTTGGTGAAGGCGCAAAGGTGTGGGGACCACACCAGCAAGATGGGTCAACACTACGGAAAGAGAGAAATTTTCCTTTTTAATATATTAAAAAAACAAAAAATAAAAGAGAGAGTGGGGTCCAGGTCAGTGGTGGAAACGAGTTATGCTGCTCCGTGGACCGTGCAAGCCTGGTGTGGGGACTACTTTTTAGCCTCCTTGTGTCTATGTGATGGAGGTTGGGGAGGGCCCGGGTCCACTTCATGGGCCCAACGGCGGCCTTTTAGGCCTGGAGCATGTGGTGGTCCCCTCTGCCCGGCCTACAACCGGGTTGTGGGTTCTGTGGTCCGAGCCAGGTGCATGGCTGAAGGATAAATGAACACGTGTTACACTGTGGGTTAGCTGGAGACTAAGAGCGTTCCTTCTTGCCACGTGGATCAATCAGATTGGTTTGGTATGAGATGCTTTTCTGGAAAACTTGGGGTTATTTTGGTGAGAGAAAGAAAGAGAGAGTTTGTAAATTCATTGTTTAGCTGAATTCTTGATAATCCATTAATGATTTAGACGCAGAAACTAGAGCGACTAATGTATCGACCATAAGAAACGTTTCGTTTCCCTCGAACTAAATTAAAAAAAAAAAAAAACCGTTTCAATTCCAATAAATGTTGTGTTCTCCAGCCTTCCAAATAACAGATATTATTAACATTAAAAACAAAACCACATGGATGAGGGTTACAAAGGCCACTCCCAAGAAGACGGGAGAAAGAGATGGCCATTCTGTGTATATAAATTCTCCCTTCATTCTCCTTAATAGTTACTAACAAAACTTTGCAGAGCTTGAAACTAGAGGGCTCTCGTTCGTTAGGTCTTGAATACAACCAGAGGTTATTTAGATAGTCAGGTTCTCCTGAATCCCAAGAAATGAACCAACTATTTTTCCTCCTACGTCTGGAAAATTTTCATGTCCAGGAAGGGATTTTACTCTCCCTCTTCTATCAACTTCAACAGGGTACTTCAGAAGGTGTCCTCTCATCTCTGTTACCTCATCTGCAGCAAACTGTTTCCAGTTTAATTCTCCCATTGTTCTAACTCTTCTCACGCATTCCAGGCTCTCCGGTTCATTGAAACACTCTTCCATCGTTCCTGTATGCTCCGCCCACAACGACATCCTATATCCATAGATCTGCAGGGCAAGACATCCAAATCCCACAAACGATTCAGGAATGCAGTTCTATGTATGTAAAATTCTTCGCACTAAATGAACTGATGCATATATAACTACTTCTTCACTTTATTTAGGCTCTACACAGATGTGGGGACAAAGAAAAGGAAACTACAAAGTAATGTTTAAATTATAAGCTTAATCTTCCAAATCTTTTAGACTTAAATGCACATTTTCAACGTCTTCCTCAGGGCATTTCATGAATTTCAAATTAGACCCTTTATTCCATTTTGTCAAGTCTATTAGGCTTAACTAGCATTATTTGAACAATCCCACATTGGACATCTTAAAGTTAAAATTCACCTGCCCACGAGGACGTGAACGCTTCTTTGCCCATGTATAATGAGGTTGATAGGCTCCCATAGCAATCTCAGTGTCTCTAGTTCCTTCCATGGATCTCTGGTTGATGTTAGCAGATCCCAAAATCACATACTCGTCATCAACTATCATGCCTTTGGAGTGAACATATATCATAAACCTTCTGCTTTTTCGACTAAGTGCCTGCAGTCAGTTCAATCGATCATTTGTGATTAAATAAGAATAATAATAATAATAACAGTGACTAATATACAGTGAAAATCTTGATTACTAGCTCTTTTTATGGAAACATAAAATTATGGACTGATAAAGCAAGGTTGTTTCCATCATATCTCTCCCTTATTTTCTGCAAGAACTCTACTTCGTTTTATTATTGTTGTTGTTGATTATGAAAGAATCTCCAGTAATACTCCACAATGTACAGGTATTTGGCAGGTCTTTACATAAAACCCAAATCAAAGTAAGAGAATACATATAACGACTGAAATCAACAACTGACTAAGGATATAAGTTACCTGAGGGGAGTTTTCTGCACTAGGGCTTCCAGAAGATAAAGGATCATTTCCATCCACATCCTCACGATTTCCCAGGCAGAAGAAGTTCAAATAGTCTTGAGGAGAGAATGCCTCCTCAAGACCAACCTCCATCAAGGCCTTGTAAATGACCTCATACATCATTTGCATGGTTTTTTGCTGAGCAGTGCGAGAAAAGTTCAGTTAAATCAGAAGTATACTTGTAATAGATTAGAATATGTGTTGGTGTTTCAATGTTCATCTTATCATGTTCCCTCATGATCTCGCTTTATTTTATCATTTAACCCAATAATATCTCCAATTCCCACCAAAGAAGAATTTATGAACTGCAAAGTTCTAAATATTTAGGACTGTTCTGATATTTTAATTGCCATGAATTACTACNAGAGAAAAAAAAAAAAAAAAAAAAAAACAATACAAAAACTATAAAGTTGCATGTTCAACTTATAGACAATCTCATTTAAGCAAGAATCACAATGCTATGTATATGAAATGCTCAAGTATATTGATTATGAAATTTAAAGAAATAAGGATTGTAGATGAATTAATTAAGATGACTTGAGCAATATTTTTATTTCTAGTTGATTTAGAAATGCAGCAATTAAATTTAATAACGAAAAACATTAGAACTCAGCCTAGGCTACTAATGAATCTACCTGCCAAAATAGTATTCTCTGAGTGGCAGCAGCAGTTGGGACGCCCTCAGGCCACATGGGGATGACAATATATGCAGCAAACCTCTCATTTCCTCTGATTTTATCAGCAATCTTTAGCGCAATTTCCATTGGAATCAAATTGTTGGCACCTATGAAAAATCAGAAACATACAAAATTAGCAATTCACGACTCCAATGTTGTAATGTCATCGTACTGCATAACATAGTCCACTCTTTTAGGAAAAACAATAAAGATAGGACTAGATAGCCTGCCGTAGATTTATAGTTTCAAAGTCTAAACATCCTTTCTAAATGGCTGTTGTCACATATTAGCAAATGCAACTTAATTTGTCATGCTGGTGCTCCCAAATGAAGGCATACTTTTTTCTTTTTCTTTTTTTCTTTTATGGTAACACAAACTGAACCCTTGGTCAACTTTAAAAAACTAATTGTTAGATTATAGGTACTGATTTTTAGGAGTTTTTTTTTTTTTTTAAAGTACAACCGCATATACCCAATTTGTTAAGCAAACCATATACGGAGGAGGCTTTTTTTAATGTACTTTACCTATATCTTTGTTTGAATTCCAATTGAAGGATGATCCAATGAAATATTGGTTCTCTATATAAATGTAGTGTTGGGCAGCTCGAATGGCTTTCACGTATGCTGTGTGTATACTCATGTCAATCAGCACATTCTTTCCACATACGAGGTTCTGCACGGTAAAATATTAGGGAATAAGCATGTTAGACGACACGAATACTAAATAAATACATGCATATATGTGCAAATTTTATATTTATTTGATTGGAAATATAGCAATCATAACTGTCCTTTACCTTGCTTGGGGCATCTTTTGGGTCCTTCGGGAAATCTTTAACAGAACTTGAATCAATTGAACGAAAAATCTGCAGTATTACTCATCATGAAAAATTCCATAAGGAACATAGAGAATTCATTTAAAAAGGTTCTATTCTCTGTTACATAACTAAACAGGTCTAAATCACAACCAGTTTCAATTGCCGAGGCTTTTACCACCTAAATAAAGGTCCACATATGCATTAAGAAGGGTTTAAAACATTACCTGCACATGCCATGATTCAGGATCATCTTCGTAGTTACAGTATGCTTCAGAAATTCCAATTATGTCATGAATTCTTTCAATACGCAGCAAAGCATCATCATATGATTTCAACTTTTTTATCCCGTGAGGTTTTGAAGCTCTCCTCCATCGCTCCTCAAAATTGGTCAAAACATCATATGCTGCTGGACCTTCAATTTTGCTGTGCAGATCATGCCACGGTTCTCTTGGACAACCAACAGTACTACCCTGTTCAACTAAATAATTTTGTAACTTCATAAAATCAATTCAAATTTTAGTAACCCTAGATGCAATGATATATTGAATTTTTTTGTAACAGCCCAGGCTTGGGCTGTTACATTTTTTCTCCTAAAATTCTCTTTAGAAAGATGTTAAAGGTTCCAGTCTGGTGTTTTGTCTAACTGATTATTGATTTCATACGTTCAATCTCTAGTTATTTTCAACTAGAATAGAATTGATGATTTATCTCTCTTCAATAAAAGCATTTTCACTTGTTGAAATGTAAATGATAACACACCCTTCAATCTATCAGACAAGATATTAGCCACGGTTTTTTAGATACTCGTAAACAAGCTAATAGGTCTAAAGTCTTGCACCTTCTCAACATTTTCTTTCATTAAAGTAAGATAAATAAAAATTTATGCAAGAGTTTTGGGTGACCTTCCCCATTAAAATCTTAGAACACTCCCAAACATCATTTTAAAATGCTTCAAAACTTGTTTAGCAATTTTGTAGAAAAACCATCCTGCCTTGGAGCCTTTAACACCCCCAAAGAGATCAAGACTATCAAAATTTTATTTTCTTCCTAAGATCTCTCAAGCCATCTACTTTCTTCTCATGATAAATAGGTTGCCATCTTAAGCTATGAGTACCTCATTTCCAGAATAAAAACTTGTCTAGAAAACTCAAAATTCCCCCTTCAATATTTTTGGCTTCCGTTTTTCACACTACTCTTCCCCCAACCTGATATCAGTTCTCTATTTTCATCACAAAGCTCTTTAGTCTACTGGATGCAAGAAACCTGTAAAAAGAAGGCTAAACTTTCCTCCCCGTCTCTTAACCAAACAAGTTTGCATCTTTGTTTAACAATAATTCTTTCCTGATGTTCTTCTATAGAAATAAAATCGACATATTCCTCTCCATCAAATGTTCCCTCCTTATTTCTTCTTTTTCTTCTACTTCCTCCCACTAAAATTTTCTTATTAAGTCATAGATTTTCAAAACAAGAGTGAAGGACCGCACATAAGGTTCCCTGGTCAGAAATGACTCTCACGAGCTAGATTCTCTGAGCATATCCAACCAAAACCTAGAAAAAAGATATCTATTGATCAAAGATTGAATAGCCATTTCTCCCAAGTTAAATTGGACATAACAAAGTCTTCTATAACTTTGTTGTATTCCTTAATACTAGTTCTTCTTCCACCATTTAGATTTTCAAATAATACCCCGTGACTTCTACAAATATCAACAATGTAAACTCCACTTCTACAAATATTGCGTAGCTTGCCCTGCTGCTATAATATGAACTTCAAAGATTCAATACTTGAATCTTCTCAAGAGGATATTGCACCCTACATTGCAGCAATTTAAATGGTGCTTTTTTGCAAATCACACTTACGGAAAGCCATGACTATCGGTTGAGTCATTTTTTAACAATGAAATGGTATATACTCTTATACCATACAGTACAAGTTCGTTGAATTGTCTGCCAATATTGTATTTCTTGCCCAGTTGAATGAGGCTTCTTTTCTCAAAGAAATGATCAATATCCGTCTTCTTCCATCAAAATAATTGTGGATAAATTGAGGCCTTTGACACAGTTTTATGAATATAATACAAGAGTATGGTCATTTCAGTCCAATGTTTCTCTTTATTTTGAGGGACAGTCTTTTATTCCTGATAGTATGTTTTTTTGTTACTCAGTTCATTCAGGCAGGCCACCTTCATTTTATGATCGCCTTTTCATTTGTTCAAGGTCTTCTCCTTACCTTTTTGGTGCTCTCATCTCATGTACTTCAATCTCTATATTGAAAGCCTTGTTTCTTCATTAAATGGGGGAAAAACTAGATGAAGAAACTAGTATGCCCTTAAGAATAAACTTGGGTTAGCTAAAAAGGGGGAATATACTAGGGTTACTCAGATTTTTGAAATAGATCAAACTTCCCTCTTGCATCCTGTTACCGCAGAACCATATTAACTATTAAAAGACAAAGTGGGACATAACAGATTACCGTGTATGTAGGATTGTGGTAATCATCCTTGTGTACTGTTTGAAGTGTCCGAAATATGGGATGTGATGGATTATCATACCGCCCGTCACATAAATCGAGCCCTCCAACAAAAGCTATGATTTTTCTTCTATTATTTCCAGCATCAGCATCCACAATAACTGTTTTCTGATGGTGTGTATAGATAGTTCCAACTTCCTGATTATTGAGAAAGATGAGCAAGAATCACAAAAGGCAATATTTTGTTTAAAAAAAAAAACGATGCAATTAAACACTCCCAAAAGTTCCCAATATGAGACCTCAAAAAAGAAAATAAAAGAAAAAGAAAATTCCCAAATATGATAATGAGTTGAAGAATAAATTTGTAATTTATCCAAAGAATGGCTTCCTTTAGTCCCCTGACGTTGCTGCTCCCATATTAAAATAAAGAAGATATAAAGTAACCAACATATTCCTTTTTAAGGAACAAAATATACTAATCGCAAGGATAAATTCTAGCTTTTTTAGGAAAAAAATGAGCTTAATTATCAAAAGTTAAATAACAATGGAGATGAAAAACATATGCGGTCTAGTAGTTATAAGAACGACTTTGATAGCAAGTACAAGTACAACACACGGTCACAAGATAGCTGAAACTAGAGTGCTCAAAGATAAACTGAAATGGTCCAACATGAGCAAAGCTCAATTGACATAAAATATGTACTCTCAACCAAAATTAACGGCTTGACCCCATCCCGCACCCCACGTATTGCAGAACTAAAAAAAAAAAAGATCAATTGAAATGCTTTAAAATGCTCAAACGTAAAGCGTCTAATAAGGTAGTATGAGAATAAAATGATGTGAAGATTGTAATGCCTGAGGATGCAAGAGGTCAAAAGTTTGACCCCCATCCCACACCCTACATATTGCAGAACTGAAAAAAAAAAAAAAAAAA
>NC_036649.1:0-14478 GCF_002806865.2 Cucurbita pepo subsp. pepo | reverse complement strand
AAAAAAAAAAAAAAAAAAAAAAAAAAAAAAAAAAAAAAAAAAAAAAAAAATTGTGAGAATAAATTTAGAAATAGAAAATTATCAACAATTCATTACCAGACATATTATCAGTTTCTAGCACAATAGAAAATCTTGCTTTTGTTATTTAGTTTGGTCATTGAAAGAAAGGATGGATGAAAAGAGATCGTAAATCAGGGAAGTTTAACTGATAACATGGTCTTTCAAATTCTTATTCATTGCCAAGAAAAGGACTTTTCATTTGGCCGCTTCAGCAATCTAGTCATGATTTTGATACAAACTTCTTTACTGTGTAGTAGTGGTTATCTTCGTCATATTGCCATCAATAGGGTATGATTACTTAAGGATATACACTCGGGTTTCTACACCAAATACCCCAAACATTACACCTATCAATATCAAAACACCTTTTTGTATATTCCTAATTTAATCGAAATAGAAACAACTGAAAGCTGGAAATGTACAGGTTTAAGTGGCCAATTTTCTAGACATAACCATGTTGAAGAACAACAAAAGTCTGTAAGGAGAAAGAAGTGATTAGTTGAGACAAAATTTTTGGCTATCTATTGTTCATTGAAGTATTCTCATTTCTTACCCAAAAAAGAAAAAGAAAAAGAAAGAAAGAGAGATGGAAAGAAAGACTAACCTTTTGCTTAACCCAGCTATGTCGTTTTCCAGCCATCCGAGGACAAAGTATCACTTGTACAGAGGATTGTTTGAAAAATCGGCGAGTTTCCTCATCATGGGTTTGCATGAAACCATCCTGCAACAATCAACATATGTTCTCAGAAGAGTATGATAATAAATCCTTCAAAACCAACATATATAAAACTGAAAGACCTTGATAACAAATTGCAAACTCTTAGCCCTATGTGATTCTTCTGCTTTCCAATAAAGGTGGCTTGTATTACATGCATATTCTAAAAGTTGAGATGAAACGATGGTAGAATATGTCCATCTGGTAAAAGAGAGTTTCTGACAGATCTTTCTTCTTGATTGGTCATCAAGACTTCAAAGATCTACAACTTTTCTCCACCTCATTATTGAAGCCCGTAAACTCATAAATTAGGGAATACAAAACAATTAATAATATTCTTTTTGGAGGTAGGTTCTAGGATACGTGGTATTTTGGCAGAATAAATCTATAGTTTAAAACATAAATTAGTTTACCATAAAAGAAGTTCAAGTTCCAAAAAGATGAAAAAAGAACTAGGAAAAGAAAGAATCAAGACTCCAACATTTCAAATCCCAAGTAGGGATGTTTTCACTCAATTACTTAGAGCATTCTCGCCCTGTCCTACACTTAATATAAAGGAATTTTGGAAAAGGCAACTATGATAAGCAGGAAATGTAAAAGAAATAGACAGCAGGGAAAGCAACTTACAGTTTTATACCCCAAAATGCTCCTAGAAGTGGGATCGTCCCAAACAAGAAGCAAAACTCTCACTCCCTCCTGGGACTTTGACCTCAGGAGATCTCCAAGGGTACACTCTGTCCCATAGCCAGTATCTCGAACTAGTTTCACTTTGTGCCACACCGACCACCCAGTTATATAAATTAACCTGCGAGCCTGACGTACAGCATCAAAGATGTCATGCCAACACTTCCCATGTACATAGTACATACCATTATCAAGCATCAAATTTGGAAGGTGTCCATCTGGAACATGGGCATCTTGGTACAGAGTGACAGCTCCACCCTTTCGGAGGGGGAAATATGTATCAGGAACCCCCTGGTAATCAGGGCCAGCTCCCACTCCATGATGATAAGTGCTAAGCCTCTCCATTGGGGTATATTGAATAGAAATAGTTAGAGAAGCTCCAGGCTTACATGGCTTCCCACCAAGTAGGATTGGGAAGGTTCCCTCAACTACAGACCCTGCATATATTTGTTCTGCAGGAATTGTTACAGTTCCTATTAGCTGCGAACCAACAACATCACTGTCTTTAACGACAAAAACTACTTCAGCAGCATAATGTGCAACGGGAACATAGAAATGCTGCCTCCATTCAGGATTTTCATTGTTGCTTATAACAAAAGTCCTCCCAATTACTGCATTTGCTACATAGATCGAAACGTAAGGATCACTAGTGATCTTATGACTCACATGTCCTTCAACTTTGTTGCTCATATTCCCAGGTAATTTTGCAAACATATCCCCCAAGGTCTTGTGAAACATGTCCATATTTGGAAGATTTTTGGCCTCATTAACCCATATTTCTAAGTTTCCATGCAACAGCAAAACCTTCAATGATGCTTTACTGTGCAATGGAACAATCTGCAAGTTCTGACTATGTTGAGACCCACCGAATGAGCTTGAATGGGAAAATGAAGGTTGGTTGGATGAAGCCATTTGATATGAATTCCCCGTATCGAAACTAGAAAATGATGAATTAGGAAAGCCATAAAATCGGTCGCGCCGATCATATCTTATAACTTGAGGTGAATGCGACAATAATGAAACTGAAGGCTGTGCAAGCGCAGAAGGTGATGCAGGAGAAGTAGGTTGATGATCAGACAAATGTACATTACCCAAAAGGTCATCCAGAGGCGGGTATGCATAAGAGACAGGTGATGAGGAATCAGTGCCATTATAGTGGCCAGAGAAGCTATTTGCTCGTGAAGGGGGTGGTGGGTATTGACTTTCTGGGGGAGGGTATGTACCAGGTTCTTCATTCTTGTAATTTGAGGTGAATCGATCATATCTTGAAATTTGAGGTGAATGCGACAATAATGAAACTGAAGGCTGCGCAGGTGCAGGAGGTGATGCAGGAGCAGTTGGTTGATGATCAGACAAATGTACATTACACAAAGGGTCATCCAAAGGCGGGTATGCAGAAGAGCCAGGCGATACCGAATCAGTGCTATCATAGTGGCCAGAGGAGTTATTTACTCGCGAAGGGGGTGGTGGGTATTGAGTTTCTGGGGGAGGGTATGTACTAGATTCTTCATACCGATATGGGGATGTACCAGGTTGGAAATTGTTATGATATTGAATGGATGGCCTGGCACTATCATTAGTATAAGAGGCATCACCGTAAGAATATGGGGAAGGTACAGGCCCAGAATGTGGAGGTGGATGTTGAAAATACTCTACTTGGCCAGAATGAGATGGGGGTGGGGGATATGCAAATACAGAGGCATGTGAAGGATCATACGGGTAAGGGTACGGAGGACGAGCATATGGATCTGAATTTGGATGCGTATAATGAGGAGGAGGTGGATGTTGAGGAGGAGGTGGATATTGAGGAGGCGGTGGGTATTGAGGAGGAACTGGACGAGGGTATGCATATGGATGGTGGTATGGATATGAAGGGGAAGAACCGTAATTGTCCATAACGGAGAGCTACAAGTTCGAGAAGAATACAGAGAAGTCTCAATTACGGTTGGTTCGGGAAGAACAATATCATAACTAAATTAATAAGATCGACAGTATGTAGCCAAATCAAACACAAAAAGATTCTTCCAGTTGAATGAAACCCAGAAAAAGAAATGAAAATTACAGAATAGACGAATTGGGTTACGATCTTAATCGCGGAATCAAAATTGACAAAAGGACAGGGAGAAAGAAAACGTTCACCGCAAATTCGATCCGGAAATCGCCAAGCGACAACCTGAAAGGAAAAGAAAAACAATCTGAAAAGAGAACGTTCGTCAAAGAAAAACGGCGCGCAGTGGAAAAATTACCTGTTCAAGAGATTGATTCGGTAGGAGAAATGGACTGAATCAGCTTCGTTGAAACTTGGAAACAGGAGGAAGAAAAATTGAGGAAGAATTATTTGGATCTGGGATTCCAAATAATACCATCAATTAATTTTTCCCTTCATTTTCCTCCATCTGATTCTAAAGCGCGCGCGCGAGAAACATAGTTACCAGTGAAACCAAGTGAGAAATGATTTAGGTTAAAATGATTGATTTCAATTGTATTCCAACCTTCAAAACTTTCGTTTTAAGTTTTCAACTTACAAAGTTTGTTCCAAAAACAACCTATGACGCTTCTCTCTTAAATTTTGTACAGAATTTTTTTTGGAAAAAGACTGAGGATGTGAAATTAAAATATTTTTTTATAACTTAACTAAACATTTTATTAGTCACACCTAGCTTAAACAAGTGATTTTGTATTTTAACTATAATGCATCACCTATTCATAGTTCATTGCGCCCAGCTTCATCAAGCAGCGTGAATCACTACATTTGGTCACATCACAATTGAGTTCTGCTCGTTGCTTCAGGATTTCTTCAAGTTTCATCTTCATGGTTGCATCTTACGTTGTTGTTGTTCTACCATTTATCTTCTCTGACTTCAATCATTTTATCTTTTTTGTGATGTCTCTAGTATAGAGGCCAAAAGGAAAGAACAACGGACATTATTTTGGAAATAAAATAAAATTTAAGCGTTATATGTTTAAAAAATGAAGGGAGTATTCACATATCTATATAAAAAGGGGAACTTTGTAGAGACCGTTGGGGGAAGTGAGGCTTTTTGTTGTTTATTATGTTTTAAATTGCAAACTTATCCTTTTGACACAAAATACAAAAATACATTCGAATGTTTCGAAAATATTTTAAGGGCTCCAAGTTAGGATGAGCCATATTTTAAGTGCACCTCTTATACTCTACATCTTCCTCTTGGTCCACATTTATTGAATCCTTAATGTTGGTTTTTTTTTTTAAGAGAAAAAACTTAATTTAGATTTTTAAAAAGAAAAAAAACATCCGTGATCAAACGATGATTGAGAAATGGATAATTAAATTGGTAGTGAGACATCGATGATTGAGATATAAGCTCAAACGAGCTAATAAACTATAATTGAGTATATGGTATCTATCGTAACAATGTGTTATATAACATGAATGATTGAGATATTCAAGCATTGAGATGAGATGAGTGATGTGATATAGTTGAGATACGGCCGAAGAAAGCAAATGAAATTGATGTATGAGAAATTAATAGCGAGAATGATAAAAGGGAGAAATTTGGTTGGAGTGGAAAGAATGAAACATGGTTTGTTGATAGAGATAATTACAAGCCCATCATCATCTCATACTTCACTAATTACTTATTATTGTCATTAATGGGTGGAGAGTGTTGTTTGGCTCTGAGTGTTGTTTGGAAGAGCCAATTGGAGAAGGCCTGTAGGGTTTTATCATCGGCTCTGTAATGCTTCTGAGAAAATTGAAGCAGAGTTGGCCATCTGAAATCCGGGAAAATTCTTGGGTTTTTCTGGTCAACCAAACAGCTGGGTGGACTCACCACTTTGTCTTCATTTGGACACAGAAAAAAGGCCAAAGATTTCCTCACGCTTTCTTCATTCACCACTGCTCTGTGCAAGCAACTCTTGTACATTCCATTGGATAGCGCCTGATAAATTATCATATCATACACATTTTATTAAACTTAGAACCTTACAAATTGAAGTGTGTGGGAATGGGTTGTACTTACCGTGAAAGTGTCGCCAATGTTGACGACGAAAGCTTGGGGATTCGGGGGAATGGAGTGCCATTTTTGGTCGACGAAAACTTGGAGGCCATGGACATGATCTTGATGAAGGATGGTCAAGGAAGTTGGGTCGCAGTGAGGCCCAGTTCCAAGAGTTTGATCTGGGGTTTGGCATGGTGGGTAGTAGTTTAATCTCATAATCGACTCGTTTTCCTCAAAGAAGTTTCTGAAATACTCTCTTCCAACGCCTAAACTCATCCCCAAAAGCTCCATTATTGTCAGTGATACCTTGCTCATGGCGTCGCAGTATTGTTGGTACAACTTCCTGGGGGAATGAACAATAATGAGCAATAATGAACAATAATAAATGATGATGTTGTTGTGTTGTGTTGTGTTAATAATTGTTACCCGCTACTTCTCAATTCTTCTCCCAAAGCACTAGCAAAGTAATCTTCAACAAGAGTGGAGGAATGAGCGTGAGCAGAGTATCTGAAGGACAGAGTTTCCTTCCATGGAAGCTTACACGAGAATCTCCCTATGAAACTGTTGGCATACCCACACAGCTCGCCCACCTTCCGCCCCGCTCGCTGCTTCTCCTCAAGCTTCATCCCAAAGAACAAGTCCATGAATTCGTGCGCCTTCGATATCAGCTCCGCATCCACGCCGTGGTTAACCACGACAAAGAAACCATGCTTCCGACAAATCTGTTAACAACAATGTACATTAATAGGGACTCACTCCCAACAATTTTCAACGTGTTGTAACATTTTTTAAGTTTAGTGATAGTTTAAGAAACCTGGTTGAGGAGACGACATGTGTCAGAGAGAGCAACTGGGTCGTTGGAGATTGAGCTCTTCAAGTCGATAGGAGGCACGTGAAGCTCGGGCGAGTCGAGGGTTGGCCTCTCATGGTCGGGCCAGATGAACTGAGACGGGATTTTGGAGAGAGAAGGATCATCGGAGAGAGAAGAGAAAGTTGGCATGTTGGTTGGCTTTGGTTTATGCTATTTTGGAGAAGAAGAAGAGTGGAGAATTTAGTATTAATAGAGAAAAAAGGGAAAAGCCAAAGAGGGTTTAGGCATTGGAGAAGTCGAGAAGTGGAATGGAATCTCTCATTGTTGAACAAACTGTTGCGTCATTTCTATATTTCATGTCGTGTTTGTTGGTTGCATGTAATTAATAAACCATACTGTACGAGCTAGTCTTATAGTTTGTCGCCTATTTCTTCCATTATTCTTATTCTATACGCATCATTTTCTTTATATAATTTCATGTTAAAACAAAAACAAAAACATATATCTATATATAATTTTCATTTTCAATTGTTTGTTTGTGACTCCTGATGTAGCCCTCTACATTTAAACCTTTACGTTATATATAAAATCATCAATCAATCTATGAATTTATGAATTTATTAACCATGGTTATGATTCTGCCAACGTGTTGCATTTTCTTCACCCTTTCATCTCAATATTCATTGTATTTTCTAAATTAATATTCATTGTATTTTCTAAATATGGAATAAATGTGTTCATCTCAATAGGTATACTCAATTCACAAACTCACATTATCATATCTTTCAAATCCTCATCTCAAGATATTACTAAAACCCACCTAGGAATTTTTAGTTTTTATTAAAAAAAGAAAAAAAAAAGTGACATTTCCAACCATTCAATTGACAAAGTTTTTATCAGAAAAGGAAAATAAAATTAATAAACCATTTACAATTTAAGAAATCAGGCATGGAACACACCCATTAGACTAGACTAGAGGGTTAATATAAAGAAAAAAAAAAAGTAGCTTTTTGGTGAATAAGTTTTTTTTTTTTTTTTTTTTTTTTTTTAATTAATTTATTTATTTATGCCAATTAATGCCCCACCCAATCAGCTAAGATTCTAATTTGAGATTTAGAGATAGGGATTTGATGTTATTTAAATTACACTATTAATATTTTTTTTATTTTTTATTTTTTTTTATTTTTCTTTTCCTAGAGACGTTCAATAAAAGATCCGAATTAAAAAGAAACTCAGTAAGAAGAGAGTTTTATTTTGGCTCTTACACTTTTCAAAGGTCCATTTTTCCGTTATTGAACTTTAAAAAAGAATCACTTTTGTCCTTTCCTTTTTTCGCGAGCAAATTGATATTGTGACAGAAAAATATATATTAATTAAGGTAGCAACAACAATATGTAAATATACATGCTAAAGGTTCAAAGACTATAATAGGAAAACTTATATGATATGACTAAAAAAACGTAGAGTGATTTTGATATGAATTAAACATGGTTGGTTTTGATCTTCTTTTTCTAACATTTGGAGAAAAAATCATAACTAAAATGTTTATCTAATAAAGCCTGAAATGTTCTATTTTTGAGCATGAGGGACAACCTTATCAAGTGGAACTATCAATAAGCACTAGTTGTCAAGGAATTACAACATAAGATTAGAGAGTTCCATCCCACATGCAGTGGTGGAGAATTTCGGAATCCCAATTCACCCATGAAAAGCCAAAAAGCTACCTCCTCACTTGGCTTCTTTTGGGACACCCATCCCATCTTGTATGAGGTTGAACCTAAAAAACCTCTCTTCAATTCTCTCCATTCCTTACCCTTTGTTGCAAGAATCACTACTCTCATCCACCTTGTTCAAAATTAATTGGAGCAACAAGCACCAAAGCACCAAACCACCGCTTTTGCTTATCAATATCATGCCAAATCATTGTTGACGTTCCCTGGATTTCTCAACATATTACAAACTTAACTTCTTTTTTCTAAATAAAGAAAAGCAAAGCTGATCAAATCTTCGTCAGCCGACTCGATAAACTCCATAAATTTCACATCTCAACTGGCCAAGTAAAATCTGATACATCAACCAAATGGGGTATGTAAAATCAGTTCGGAAGAATATATCACACGAATTCTCTGCTTAATAACTAATGAGACAATGCTTAAGATGTGACCTAAAAGTTAAGATTTGTCTATCAGACTAATTGCATATAAACAAAGCAATATTACATAAAAGGGGGGTTCCTTTGGAAATTAAATATGGAAAAGGTAGAGCAACTACGTAGAAAGTAGAGGCTTTAAGAACCCATTAATCAGTGGATTCTGGCACCTCCGAACAATAACAAAACTGAATGGAGTTGATTAGTCATGTCTTAAGATAAGATAATGAAGGGCTAATCACCTCATAAGTGGCGTGACGAGGTCAATTCAGGGTACCTTTCACAACAAATCTACATCTTCCATTGCATTTTGTTGCTAACATGACTTGACTGATACCTTTAATGAAAAGCATATCGACTTAAAAGCAGAAATAAATCTGTCATTCAACGGGGATTTACAGACTAAACAAATGAGAAAGATTACGATAAGCACATTCCAAAATCAACGACCAGTCCTCCACCTGTGAAGCCAACAGAATCTCGACAGACTTAAAGTTAATCAAACCAGACTTTTCCAGATGAACCAGAAGAAAATGAATCTTTACAATAAACATAGAGAGAAATAGCATTCAAATCTACAACTGAAGAAACTAATGCAACCACAATCAGTCAAATGTAACCATTCATTAATCTGTAAGAACTTTTAGTTTTCTTCCCTTAACAGGGGGAATCTTCTCTACAATTCTCAACTTGTATTGCACATAACCTAAGTCTCTGTTCACATTACTGTAGTTCTACTCCAAGATTAACTGCCACACTAGAGGTTAATTAATAACCTCCATGAATGAAACAAACATTAGAAGACAGAACATGGGGAGAGCAAATTGATTCAAGAAAATTGATGTAAGCTATTGTTTGTAGTAGTACAAAAGTTGAGGATTTTAAGTTAACTGAAGAAACTAAGGGAATTTGAGCAATATCGCTCTGTCGGTGCCAAAGCATCTAGTCATCCACTTGGCCCAAGAAAAGGTTATAGCGCATCAACTTCTGAATCTTTAACTTGCACCATGGATATTAAGAAGCAGATCGTCTGTTGTCCAAAATTACAGCCAATTGGCATAGACTTCCTAATCCAATTCAAACTTGGCTAACAGCAAAATATAATTAATGGATTTACATGTTAACAAGGGAATGAGTATCATATCTTGTATGGGAACGAATGGAATGAATTATAAAGGGAGAAAGAGGGAAGCGAGGCATAGCAAAACATGTTAAGGAGATCCCCCTGCCCCCCAATCTAATGTGGGAACCAACCAGTGTGTTTCAACTAGATATAGCAGCATAACTCTCAAGTAGGAGAGATTGAGATCCCTCGTTTGCTATCTAAGAGTGGTTTAAAACCAGACTCATTCATTTAACTTGCATTGGCGAAGGTAAGGATGATTGTACTTGATATACTTGCTCCAATAACCACGATACTTTGTCATAGCCAATTCCAGCCAAGGCTTCATGTTTCCGTTGTAGTGTACAACTGCAGCATTCTCTATCTCAGACCGGTCGATGCTTGGATTGTAACCCAAACCAAGCACATGCCACGACTTATCAAGTGGATGTGTCAGTCCATAAAAAGTAATCAAACCCGGAGGAAGTGTTCCTAGCTTCCAGAGTAACCTTTCTTCATTCTGGCACCATAAGCAAGGGAACATTAACAACTGTATCAGTTTGATGAGGAAATATACCTGAAGTAAGATTTGATCAAACATTGACAGAAAAACTCAATAGATGGATATTGAAACTGACCAAGTTCTGCCACTTATGATATATGCCAGTAATGTCTCGTTTTTTCCATTCCTTCAAGTCAAACATATTCATCCCGTAGGCCCATCCACATGCATTGGGATCAAATTTTCTTGCAATATGAGGATTGGAGAAGTTAAGATATTTGTCAAAACGGTGAAAGCTCTCACCACAGGTTTCAACTGCACCATTAACTTTGCCATGAAGATCCACATCCCATAATCCAGTCAAATCTTTCTGAACAACAATGTCATCATCCAAAAACAGAATCTTTTCCAACTTGGGATATACCTGAGGAAGATAGAACCTCAGATGATTAAGCATAGAAAGATACTTTGGATTTCTGTACTTAAGATTCGATGCACCAGATGAAAGAGTGGTTGGATGTTCAGCCTTGAAATAGTATTCTCTCATTGCAGCAGATTCAAGTTGACGTAATACTGGACAGTAAGACGAATTTAGCCACCTGAATTCATCAACATTTTCAACATGGATTGTGGCTTTTCCAGGAGGATTTGACAGGAACCACATGTTCATGGCACCAAAATTAAGCTTATCTGTAACAAGATGAAATACATGTTTTGAAGGATCCTGCAATAAATGCAATAGAACATAATTTGGTCAGGAACAACAGAAAGGAGAAGAAAAAAAATACTTGCAAATACATGATTTGGTAGTATTACTTCACTCTTCACATCCAAGGAACGCAAAAAGGTAAAATCATCATATGGGTTGCAGTAACCTAAGAAGCACAGATACGAACACGAGACATGGATATGTTGACACATAATTTTTTTTTTTTTTTAAATCTAGGACACGGACACAACAAGAACACGTTTATTAAAATTTACATTTATTAAAATATATATCATTTTTATACAAGAAAGGAAATCCAAAGTCAATGAGTTCATGCATTTTATGCTCAAAAATTAGTTTAATGGATTTCACCTTAAAATTTATTATTTGTCATATATGTGTCTATTTAGTATATTTAACAAGTGTTCGCAAACTATTGTCTAACACATCTATTACAATAATAAGTGTCCAATACGTGTCCATCAAGTGTCATGAACATGCAAGCTAAACTAAAATGGTTTTGCTTCTTAGGCAGTAACAAAAACATTGAAATGAATGGAATAGATTTTTGGTTGAAATCCTTTTTTAATTCTTGAATTTTTATATGTTTTCCATTGTGGTTCCTGGATTTAAAATACTCTATTTGAGCCATTTAATAACCAAATATTCAGTTCAGTATGTAAGCTTTGCATTAGAAAAGCTAGATTAATTTCAAAATCTAACATTTGACATGCTATATGCTTATGTGACTTCAAATATTTATTTATCCGACATCAGAATTGAAAGAAAAAAGAAGTGTCCAAGGTTTCAATGCAAAGTTCAAGACAAAAACTTGTTTGAAAGTTTATAAACCAAAACAGAAGGCAACCAATCAAAGAAAAAAGTAGGATTTGAACCTAGATTTTTTTTGTAATCAGAGTTTTTCCTTTTTTTTGAAAAATACAAGGACTAGAAATTCTCTTAAAAAAACTTGTGTGCTTGTATGGAATTTAGAACGTAGTTCAAAAACTATGCTTATCAATACACATTCTTCTGAAATTAAACTCACAAAAAGCGTCATGTGCTAGAGCAGTCAAAATACCTTAGCATTCACAATGGTTGAGTTGACAACAACTGAAGCAGCCAAGACATTGTCTGAAAAGAGGGCATAATGATAAAGATTTGGATTTTCTAAATTTTCACTTCTAGGAAAATTTCTTTTCTCTGGAGGAAGAAGGTGGAAGTCTATAGTTAGACGCAAGGATAAGCAGTGAATTCCATTAGGTATGGTCTTGGCAGCCAACTGACTGAGGAATGTGCTTTGCTTTTTCAAGCCTCTGACTTCTTCATCAGCTGATTGGAGCATTGCCCTTAGCTTTCCTGTTACCAACTTGCAGTCATATAATTGCTCTTTTGCTTTTGACAAAATTTGGCCCATAGATTTTATTTTATCAGGGGAACTGCAAACAAAATATACATACAACAGATGATACTTCCAAAACCACAAGTACAAAACAGTAAGAGATGCAGATGACTGTAAAGAAATTTCTTTGAGTTACAATTTTCTAAAAAATAAATAAATAATAATAATAATAAAGAGAGAGAAAAGAATATGCTACCTCCGATGCAGATCAGCATCAGTACTTGCCTCTCCTAAGGCACATTGGCTCTCTTTCAAACGCGTCTGGAGTTCATGATACAAGTCAAGCTTGTTCTTCATCTTTGCTATACCTAGGTATGCCCTTGCCATGATCATTTGGTCCCGCATCAAGCGTACAGTTGAATCGGAGTTATCATTCTCATATTCTTTCCTCCATATACTGTATTTACCCAGAACTGAGGTATCAACTGATTTTGAGCGCTCAATAGCAGCATTCTCAAGTTTTATCAGAATGTTGTCGTCCTGTTGAAGCAACTGAGCAGCATGCTTTTCACGTTTCTTTTCTCGAAGTTGCTGCACAAGTAGCTAAACTTCAGTATAAATCCGAAGGTACATGCAAAAGCAATATATATAATTGACAGAAATACAATATATTTTTCTTACGAAGTACGATATTATAGAATGACACATCAAAGATCACCAAAAATTAAGATGACAAAGTCTCTTCTCCTTATTGACTAATGTAAGCCTAATGCTAGTTTTCAAACTGAATAATCATAGAAATTTTGAAACACAAATAATTTAGGATTGATAGTTACCCTCCTTGTCTGTTTTGCAGTACTATCTGTAAATTGGGAACTGTCATCTGCACAAGATAACTAAATCAATAAAAAGACAAACAAACAAACGACGTACAACTTAGTACATCACACAAATATTTCTAATACCCACCCATAAGTTTGACTTCTTCACTGTTGGGTTTTTCTTTCACAAGATCAATAACAGTTTGGTTTCTCTACAAACCGATCAACAAAACAGAGACACATGAGAATGATCAGGAAAGGAAAATGTAAAACAAGAAGAAGGCACCAGGTCATAGATATATCAGAGGCTAGGAAAGGCCAAACCAACCTCAGAAATGTCATCAACCGTAGTCTCTTGTCCATCTATTTTCCAAGAAACTGACAAACTATTTTTTCGAAAATGGTCAACACTATAGGGACCCAAATCATTTGTGCTAGCAGCAATCATATCAATGACCTGAAATATAGAATCAATAATATTTTCCTGTGAGAGTGGGAGAGTGGGACAGAAAGTGAAACTACATTTTTTTTTTTTAACACCAAATAATAAACCTATTTGATGGCAATGATCAGACGTATTTAATCTAAATCAGCAAGCACTTGCCGCTTTAGGAAAAAGAGAATTGAACTGTTGCAATGCTGTTCTTTCTCTCAATCCAACATCCTGCATTCTCAAATGGTATGTCTTAGGACAACCAGAAGAGCATCATGAACCACACGGTCCAAGACCCTCTNAATTAAAAAAAAAAAAAAAAAAAGAAAAAAAGGCAACCATATTGGTACTAACCTGCTGAACAGAACCACTCGAAATAATTTCAAGATCTGCAAAAATATAAACCATCAAACTTCCGCTAACCGTTGTAACGTCAACAATGGCTGACAAACTCTAACTTCAACATTTTGTTTTTCAACTATGCTAAAATTTCCCCAGTGCAATTAGAAACATCCAGTCCACCGATAAACATTTATCATGACCAGTCTAGTTTTTTCAGTTCAATAACCGGTAAATAANAAAAAAAAAAAAAAAAAAAAAAAAAAAAAAAAAAAAAATCCATCAAGTTCCAAAACATAGACAGCTTTAGTGAGAAGAAAATTGTCGGCGGCATCAATAGTACTATGACTTTTAAATCTTTCGATTAAATAAGATCTGAAAAACACCTACATTGCAAATTTGCAAGAACAACAAACAAATTTAGAAAGAAAAACAACGAAACTAACCTGCACTACGGAGACCTCGGCTGAAGAAGAAGACCGCAGGAGATAGAAACAAGAAGAAAATAATAAGTAGAACAGTAAGTCGAGATCCACCACCAGCTCTAGCCCTCTGGGCAGCAGTAGCGGATAACAATCCCTTCTTCTGTGCCATAGGCGTTCGGTATGCCTTCAAATCCCCGAAAGCACCCCGTGATACACGATCCAGCCAGAAAGTAATCAACAGACCGGAGTCACAACCCGAAATTACAAAGAGATCTTGACAAATTACACACGATTATCACAAACATCCTCAGAGTGCTCGTCAAAATTCACCAGAACACGACACTGAAAGAGAGTGAGATCTAAGATGAAAAAATATGTGTAAGACTCTTAAACTTGAGCGTTTCCT